>NW_025865871.1:0-1553 GCF_002878395.1 Capsicum annuum
ATGGTTAGAGAGTATTCTCTCAAATTTACTCAGCTAGCCAGGTATGCTCCTCATGTGGTTGCAGACAATAGAGCTAAGATGAGCAAGTTCATATTAGGGGTCAACGATAGCGTGGTAAATGAGTGTAGGTCTGTGATGCTGATCAGTGATATGACCTTAGCAAGACTCATGACCCATGCCCAACAGGTAGAAGAGCAGAAGTTTAAGACTAGGGAGAGGTAGAACAATAGAGCAAGGTCAGGTAATTTCAACTTAGCTCACCCCAAGTCAGATGAAGGAATCCATTCATAGTTTTGCTCCAAGTCAGCCATTCCAGCTCCTTCCTCTGCCAGCGCTCCAGTGCTAAAGTTCAGAGGAGACAATAGAAATAAAGGTTCAGGCTCTAAATCTCAGGGCAGTGTTAGCAGTTCCCGAACGAATCCCCTTTGTCAGACTTGTGGTAAGAACCACAAGGGCATTTGCAGAGCCGGTAGTGATGTCTGTTTTGGTTGCGGTAGGCCAGGCCATAGAATTAGGGAGTGTCTGCAGTCAAGTCTTCAGGGTTAGTGAAATCATTCTACAGCTTAGTCCAGTCCCCCGAATCAGCAGGGTGCTATTTCCAGTGCTACCAGTGGGCAACGCCTAAATAGACTCTATGCTCTTCAGTCCCGACAGGATCAGGAAAATTCTCCTGATGTCGTTACTGGTACATTACAAATTTTCCATATTCATGTTTATGCTTTGTTAGACCCAGGTGCATCTTTGTCTTTTGTTACTCCATACATAGCAAGAGATTTCAGAATCAATCCCGAAGTCCTAGCAGAGCCCTTCTCAGTCTCTACCCCAATGGGTAAAACCATCATAGCTCGGTGGGTATATAGGAACTGCCCGATTATGATATCTTAGAAATCCACATCAGTAGATTTAGTGGAGTTAGAGATGACTAATTTTGATGTCATTCTTGGCATGGATTATCTTTATTCCTGCTATGCCACAGTCGACTGCAGAAACAGGATAGTTCAGTTTTAGTTCCTGAATAAGCCCGTCCTAGAGTGGAATGGTAGCATTTCAGCGTTCAGGGGTCAACTTATTTCCTACCTTCGGGAAAGGAAAATGATTTCTAAGGGGTGTGTTATCATCTCGTGTATGTTAAAGATTCTAGTTCTGAATATCGCAGCCTCAAAATAGTCCCTGTTATTAATGAATACTCAGATGTCTTTCCCAAAAATTTTCTAGGCATTCCTCCCGAAAGGGAAATAGACTTCAGCATAGACCTTTTTCTGGATACTCAACCTATTTCTATTCTGCCATACAGAATGGCACCAGCAGAACTCAAGAAACTGAAAGATCCATTGAAGGATCTCTTAGATAAGGGATTCATCTGACCCAGCATTTCCCCATGGGGTGCACCAGTGTTATTCGTGTGCAAGAAAGACATTTCTTTCAGGATGTGTATTGATTACCGTCAAATCAACAAGGTAACGGTCAAGAACAAATATCCTCTTCCTAGGATTGATAATCTATTCAACCAACTTCAGGGTGCCAGTTACTTCTCCAAGATAGACCTTAGATCA
>NW_025865872.1:0-4515 GCF_002878395.1 Capsicum annuum
AGCGGCATTATAATATTACCTTATTTTGAAATTCTTAGGGTTTAACTTTTATTTGAATTCTACCTAGTATTAAAACCCTAGTAGTTTGTTCCATGTTTATATGTAGGAAAAAGTTATGATCCCACTTTGATTTTAATGACATGAATCCCTAAAAGTCATGGATCTAAATAAAAATTTTGAGAAAATTAATTGAAGAAAAAAAAGTAAAAAGACTATTTTGTCTATTACGGGATCTTTTAATGAAGGGTCAAATGTTCAAATCACATTTTTAAGGGTCTTTACACTTTTAATATAGTATAGATTATAGATTATATATATAATATACTAAAACTGTGAAGACCCTTAGAAAAGTGACTTGAACTTTTTTCCCCTATTAAAAGTCTCCGCTTTAGACAAAAACGTCTTTTTTTACTTTTTTTCTCTTAAATTTATAATATATTGAATATCAGTTATAATAAATAAATGATTTGCTAAATTTATGGTAAAATTTTTATTTGGTATTTTATTGTGTGCATGACTATTTTTCAAAAAAAAAGGCCCATTTATTTTTCCTAAAAAATAGTGTGGTTTTGTAAAATTAAAAGGGGTCACTTACTTGAGAAAATTGAAGGAAAGGTGTCTTTTAAGTTTTGAATGAAGGATTAGTGACATTGACCAACAGATAGGGTCAAACATCATTAGGAAACTTGATTAACTTAATTGTGAACTTGATTAATATTTTCAAAGCTTTCTAATCTTTTCAAAAATACAAATCAACCCAACCCACACCCTTTTTTAATTCAAATCAACCACTCTCTCTCTCCAGTTTCTCTCAACTCTCTCCCAACCAACAGTTCTGCAAAATTTCTCTCTTCAACATCCGGCGACAAATAGTCAGGCGAGTTCCTTTCGACTTTCAACTGTCAATCGACGTGAAGACTTCTCCAACGACAATAACTTTGAGTTCTTCATCGTCCCATTTCCCTTTTCATAGGTAAAAAATTATGAAGAAATAGAGGAACTTGAGTCAACTACTCTTCTAGTATTGAAATATGGACTGAATAAAACCCTAAGTTCTGGCATTTCTTCTTCTTATTATTGTACTGTTGATTTAAATTTTTTGGTGATTTTTGGTCACAGTTATATTCTTAGTGTGTGTGTGTGTGTGTGAATGTGTGTGTGATGTGTTGGTGTTGCTGGGTTGATTTGTTATTTGTCTTGGTAAAAATGGTATTACAGTAGATGAAACATCTGATGTAACAGATGAAACATATGATTCAATAGATGAAAATCTGATACAACATATGAAAATTTAATGCAACAGGTGAACAATCAAACAGATCATTCATCTGTTGCGAGAGACGATTCTTCTGTTTGGAAGAAATCTAAACAATATTGATCCAACAGATAACTGATTAGTAATCTATTTTTATTCTTTCCAATGGTTTACTCTTCATTTTAAAATAGATCAAGACAGTTTTATTCTTTCCAATGGTTCACTCATCTGTTGCAACAGGCTAGTTATATGTTGCAACAAATAACATACCTGGTGCAATAAATTAGTGATCCATTTTTATTCTTTCCAACGGTTTACTCATCCGTTGCAACAGGTTTTTATGTTGCAATGGATAAAATACCTGGTACAGCAGATTAGTGATCCATTTTTATGGTTTCCAATGGATTACTCATCCGTTGCAATGGGTCAGTTATATATTGCATCAGATAAAATACTAGGTGCAATAGATTAGTGTTGTTTTTATAGTTCCCATGGATTACTCATCCGTTGCAACAGCTCGGTTATATGTTGCAATAGATTACATACCTGGCACAACATATTAGTTGTCTGTTAGAACTATTACATTATTGTTATGCATTAATCAACTATAATCTATGTTATGTTCCTATTAATTTAAAATAACATGGCTCCCAAAAAAAAAATCAAATCAATTCCAAGTAAAGGAATAAGTGCAGCAGCTCAGCTGCATCCACCATTCTATGAGCTTGCTTTACAAGCATTATCTCAATCAGGAGCAGAAGATAATGAACACGGGGAGGAGGAATCTTTCAAAAGAGATGATCCAAATGCTAATAGCCCTTTCCCCAAAGAGTTGGTCAAAACCTTTAGCATTGATCGTTATCCTATGAGAATGCAGTGCGATGGTGCCATATATTTAACAGGTGATCTCGTGGTTAAGTCAGTCATGGGAAAATCTTTCGACACCTTCAGAAAAATACTTTGAGAAGAAAAATTGGATTTTTATTTCAGGGAAAGCTGATTTGGGCAATATCTTGATTTGTTGGAGGACAACAATGCTCGTTTCCAGATAAAATGGTATATGATCTTCTCAAGTGTAGGTTTATGTATGAAAACAAAGATAAGTTGGATGAGGTATGGATAAATTACTGTGGCATGCCTGTTTGCTTTGGTTGGAAGGAGTTTGTCATAGTTACCAGACTAAAATGTTATCCTCCTTCTCCTTCTCAAGTTATACCTACTCTGACCCAAAAAAAAGCACCCTGCACACCCAACAAAAGAAAAGGCAAGTCGAGTGATCGTGATGACCTGGTGTCCATTGTTGGTCCAAGCTTCAAAAACAAAAATCTAATAGAAGCGTTGAAAGGTAAAGGACTTTCAAAGAAGCACAAACAATCATTGTGCTTGGTTTGGTTTGTACATAATGTTCTTTGGCCGAGAGACGTTAACAACAACATAAACCTCGGTTTAATAAATCTCTCCGAGGATCTTGAGGCATTTAAAAGCTATCCTTGGGGTTATGAAAGCTTTAAAATGACTGTCGAATATTTGTTGACTCCATTAACGCCAAAAACAATCAACTTATATGGCTTTTCATGGGCCTTCATGGTAAATATTTCTTTTATCATGATATGATTCATCATTTTTTTATTCAATAATGCTTTTGATTTATTGGCGTTATGTCATAGGCTTTGATATTTAAAGTCATTCCTTATTTGAGACAACAAGTGAACTACCAGGAAGAAGTTTCCTATCCAAGTGTTCTGAGATGGTTGTCGGCCAAACCCGATAAAAATGCAAAATTTCTTGATCTTTTCAATCCCGCCAAGAAAGCAGTAAGTCTAATTCTAATCAATATTTTGTTTTAATTAATGCTTTAATGATTTCATTATCATTCTTATTATATGTACCGATTTATTTTAGATTGTCCATCCGTGGCTTGTTCCGACCAATTGAGAGTTGAAGATACCATTTCTTACTTTACGGTCTATGCAAACTTTATAGACGCTAAGTTCGTTCATGGAATAAAAATGGAATTTTTTGGAGCAACAACCATCACAAGAAAAACAATTTTGAAGAGTGGGACTAATAATGCTCCTCTTACGATTTTTGAAACAACACGCCATTATGATTATGATCATAATGGTTGTACATATTTTTCTTCAGATTTTACTGCATCTAGCGAATGTTCTTCATGCAAATGTCAAGAATGCAAGGCGAAACACGATGGAGTGATTAATGCTATTAATGCACTAACTGCTTCTGTAAAGGAAATGATATCTAAGAGAGGTGTCATTCCATCAAAGAGGTCTTCATATCCATACACTCCACTAGAGATCAAGGCGGCTAAGAGGAGAAGGAAAGACACTTCCAAGGCATCATCAATCATTAAAAAAATCAAGATTGGAATGCCTTTGTCTTTGTCTTGCACCGATGTTCAGTGTTCAAGGGCCACAGAAGAGCAGCATGAGCTGAAGAAGGTGAATGTACATCATCTGTTCCAAAAAAAAACAGTCACATATCAGTTTTAACAGATAATACATCTGCTGAAAATTATCAAATAGATATATACATTCGTTGCAACTGTTATTTAACTTGGTACATCAGATTTGTTATCTGTTTCAACAGATGAGTCTTATGTTGCAATAGATGGGTCATCTATTCAAAATTATCATACTGCTCTGATTTATCTATTTGAATTTATCCCAATAGATAATCCATATGATACAACATAAGACTTATCTATCGTAACAGATGAAAAATTTGTTGTATATCTCTACTTAGCATTGATAGTTCTGGCTTTCCAAGTGGATGTCATAGCTATTGTTGAAGAGCATAATATCACAGTTGATAATCCATCAACTGCTTCCAAAGATGAAGAAAAAGTGGAGCCTTTCAGTTTGGGAGAATGGAAGAATTACCCATTTGAAGGGTTCAACATCTCGGATAAGACTCCAAAAAAACTAACACAGTTGATCAACGACTATTCAGAATGGATTGCCGATGGGCTATTAATGCATCATGTTGGTAGGTACATAAATCAATTTTATGAATATTGGTTTATATAATTCTTGTTGTAAGAGCCTGACATTAACACATATAAATCATCATATAGAAAATAAAACAACGAGTGCCACAAAGTGAACGAATCAAGTCTTAGTTTTGATATGTTCGACTTTGTTGTTGCACATCCCAAAATGAAGAATTGGTTCTATTTGATGTCACAGCCCCAAACTTGCTGGAATGATGAGGTTTAAATGTCATACATATTACTATTAATT
>NW_025865873.1:0-2769 GCF_002878395.1 Capsicum annuum
GCAAAATACCACCAGGTCTTTGGTTCTCTACCTTAACCTGTTGACATGTTGCACACTTGTTTATAAATTTCGCTATATCTCTCTTTATACCACTCCATTGATAAATTTCCCAAAAGTCTCGGTATATCTTGGTAGCACCAGGGTGAATAGAATATTGCGTTCCATATGCCTCAACCATAACCTATTGTCTCAGATTATATACACATGGTACACATAGCCTACTTTTGTATTTCAGCACACCATCTCCTCCTTGGGAGAAAACCTTTACCTTTTGGTTTTTAATGGACTCCTTCAACTGAACTAAGATAGGATTCTGGTCCTTCTTCTTCTTTACCTCAGAAACTAGAGAAGATTCTGCATTATTCTACACCTAAATGCTACCTTCAGCGAAATCAACCAATATAATACCCAACCTAGCCAAATGATGAAATTCTCAAGCTAATTCCTTCTTATCATTCTCCACATAAGCGACACTGCCCGTGGACAATCTACTAAGGGTGTCTGCCACTAAATTGGCCTTATCCGGATGATACAACACACTCATGTCATAAACTTTGAGTAGTTCTAACCACCTTCTCTGACGAAGATTCAACTCTCTCTGGGTAAATACATACTGCAGGCTTTTGTGATCCATGAATACCTCAACATAAACAGCATACAAATAGTGTCTCCAAATTTTTAAAGCAAACACCATAGCAGCTAATTCCAAATCATGAGTTGGGTAGTTCTTTTCATGAGGCTTTAACTATCTAAAGGCATAGGCTATGAGCTTACCTCTCTGTATCAACATGCAACCCAAGACAACTCTAGAGGCATCACAATACACAACAAAATCATCCATACAATCCTGTAATGCTAAGACTAGGGATGAAGTGAGTCGAGTCTTCAACTCCTAAAAACTTTTCTTGTAGGAATCTGACCACTGAAACCTAACTTTCTTTTGGGTCAATCTAGATATAGAAGATGCAATAGATGAGAAACCTTTAACAAAATGATGGTAATAACCCGCTAAACCCATGAAACTTCTTATGTCTAATGGAGAAATAGGTCTAGCCTAATATCATGAGCAGAAATAATATGACTAAGAAAGGCTACTGACCTTAGCCAAAATTCACACTTGCTAAATTTTTCAAATAATTAATGATCCCTAAGAGTTTGTAGAACAATACGCAGAAGGTCTGCATAATCATTCTCACTATAAGAGTACACAAGGATATCATCTATGAATACTATGAAAAACATATCTAGGTATTGTCTGAACACTCGATTCATGAGGTCCATGAGGGCTGCTGGAGCATTGGTTAACTCGAAGAACATGACTAGAAACTCAAAATGACCGTAACGGGTCCTGAAGGTCATCTTCAAAATATCACACACTACAAGAATCTTAATTTTTTGTGGAGACGAATGTCGCTACTAAAGTATGAAAAATTGCCACAAATAATTTTTAGTGGCAACATAAGGGTCGTAGCAATTACTTCCGTAAATAAAAGTTTTTTGTGACCACATATGTAAGTCTCCATAACACATACATTTTGGAGAGACAATACTTGCCACAAAAAAGAGGCAAATATGCCATAAAACAAAGTTCAAAAAATCAATGTTAGGATAGTCGCCACTATAGATGAGGCTTTACTCGCAGCCATTATTACCACAAAAGTTTAGTGGCGATCTTTTGTCGCCACAGAATGTTGACTATCGGTCACCACTAATACTTCCTTTTTATGGTGACTATGGGTTAGCACTAATACTCATATTTTGCGGCGAGTATGGGTCGCCACTAATACTCACTTTTTTCCCCAAAAAATATAGATTATATAATAATACAACTATATTACCTACAGATACAAAGACAATGTTAAGATATATTTCTCCACAAGAGAGTTATATAGTTTTTAATGGGTAACAAATCAGTGTGATATACATATAAGAAAGAAAATCACAAAATATCTTCAAACTTCTAATGGCTAACAATTCCCATCATGAAATTACTTGTCCCTGAAATAAAAAAAAGTTTTCGTATAGTTTGTATACGTGATTTGTGACTTACAGAGATGGGTAGTACCAATTCTTGTGATATTTGAAAGTGATTTATGTTGTTGGGTTCTTGAGTTTTAATAAGGTTAAGTCCAATCATGGTCAATCTTCGATCGAGAAGATCTCAGATTAGTATCGTAATATTTTCAAAAGGTCCAAAATGTAGCTTTTAGTCTATGTACATATGATTTATTTTCTTGAGGTTCTGAATAAATTTTAGGGATCTATTTAAAGTTGGGTATATTAGATATTATTTTAGTTGGTGTTTAATGTGTCAAATTGATATTTCTTAATTCTTGAGACCTATAGATAAGCATATATTTAGGTGGAAAGGTTTTCCTAGATTTATTAATAATAAGATCTGAAAAGTTTAAACAGGAGGTGCACACAAAAACCGTTATATTCTCTTGTTCATATAGTAGATTTAGGTGGATATTTCTTAAATTTTGTTTCACTATCTTTTAATGATTTATTCTTTTCGTAAGATGTATTCATTAATTTGTTTGGTTTATTATTTTATCCTGTAGTAATTGCAGAGTTACAAATTTCTGTATAATAATTTATCCTAACTGTACTGTAATGTATATCTAATTCTAGATTTTCAATGTTATTTATTATCTTGTGTTGTTCTTCTCGTAGTGAGTTTTTTAAATTATATAAACTATCATGTACTTTTTTCTAAATTTTCTAAGGTTTCTTCTATCCATATTAATTTTTCTTTTAGATTCTCCA
>NW_025865874.1:0-3478 GCF_002878395.1 Capsicum annuum
TTAAGGATTTCATATTGTTATAAAGAAATTGTGGAGATTGTGATGTAGTGCTTTAAACTTGAATTATTTTCTTGCGATCTTGTGATGTTAACATTAATAAATTAATGAGATCATGGGACGTTCTGTTTTCTCTTTTACTACAAATTCCACGAATTTCATAAGTTGTGAATTGATCTTATAAACTGTGAAGAGCTTGAGACTGTTGATGAATTACTATGTACAAATTGTTTTATCTATTAATGATAAGGTGTTCAACTTGTGTTGTGAACAATCATGTTATTCCATATGGTTTTAAGTTGAAAGAAGAGAAGACCACCGTAGATAAAAGCATTACAGAGAAAATTATTGATTTTGAATGGTGAATTTTCGTTTGATAATTGAGTTATTTTGGGTGGTCAATCACCATCTTTGAAGTAAGATAAGGGCAGTACAGATGTGTGACATGACTTGCAAGTCTGGGTATGCCGATACCCTATTTTTAATGTGCTCGAATGATATTAAGAAAGAACTTTTCAAAGAAGATATGGTTTAAAGAATCTAAAATTGTGCTTAAGAGAGTTAGATGGTTACCCGAAGAAGGCACGAGTCAAACAACTCATTGCTAGAAATCATGATTTGCAGACACAGATTTATAATACCTGAAAGGGAAATTGTATGCTGGCGATGGACCAATGGCGTAGTAGAGAAGCAGAGACTCTAATCCTTGCGACAAACTTGGGTTGGGGGCTTGGCTGCCGAGTTAAGGGAAGATACCATATAGCCCGCAGAATAGCAGAGTTGTAGGGTGTACCATCTGTCTTAGAAGTAAGACAAAGAGTAGAGTCATGAATTGCAGATTGTGTTTTGAAGGTTTCAGATTATGCCCATGTGTTTTCAACTATTTCAAGATGATATATGATTTGTGAAATGCTCTCACCTATGTTTTATAAAAATGCATACTCTGTTTTTGGATTGTTGTGCGTACCAGTACATTTGTATTGACCCCCTATATTTCAAGATTTGAGGTACAGTCCTGGGGTTTCGCTAAGCAGTAGAATTATTTGTTTAGAAGTTGCAGTTGGTGAGCCTCCTATATTTCGGAAGGCCTAGTTATAAGTGATTGTTATTTTATTTTGAATCATGGTCCGACTGGGGGCTTGTCCCAGTTTCAGACATATGTTGTTTCAAAATTGTTATAGATTTCGCAGACTGGTGTCATGTATTTTTTAAGGTTTTTAAATCAAATTTCATATCGTTCAGTTGAAGTAAGATTGTGACCATGTTTTCATATTGTTATGTATTTTCGCATTTTTCATATAGTATATGAATTGTGTTTATTATTGCCAGTTACAGAAGGGCTCTCAAGCCCTCTTGGTTCGGGATGCTCGTCATGACCAGAGCCTTGGTTTGGGTTGTGACATAAAGTCATTATCTTAGCATTACAGTTTAAAAACAATGTGATATGAAGATAATTAGGTCATACCCAGAATTCTATCAAATAAAACATATTCAGAATAGCCAAGTCTACTCAAGTTTGAAAACCCACAAATAATACAAAAGAAAAATGGTAAACATGGGTTACTACCACAGAATCACCAAACGGAGTAGACATATAAACAAGGTAATCAAATACATTACAAACTAGATTTAAACCCACCGCAAATTGAACAGATATATCAGAATAAGTAGACCTTAGATCACGTAAAATAGAATTCATTCGATCATAAACAAAAATAGTACTTGTGATCATCACATCAGAAGCTTTTACATCAATCTTTTCCAAAAATGCATAATAGTGAGTCCAGTCATCAATCTGAGCTAACACTTTTTTTAGTTCCGTTCCTCCTCCATGTCTCCATTTCCTTGACTACCCCGACCACCTACCTGATTTCCTATCCATATTGTGGATGACCCTTACCATTATCTTTTACCCCTCTACCCGTTGGAAGTATAGTCTGAGTTTCCTATTGTGCCTGGACATTCGTCTGTCTCAAAGGACACTCCCTATTTAAGTGACAACAACACCGCTATAGTAACATCCCCGCTCAAGAGAGGGCCGATTAGTAGAAGAGTAAGAATCCTCTTGGACTCTAACAATCTGATGCTGAGAAAATACCTTCGCTGGACCCATAGTAGAAGCTGGTAAGGTTGACTGAATCAGGTAGGGCGAATAGACCTATTGAACGTGGATCTTAGAGTAAGATTCACTTAAATTCTCTTCAGTGTGGTACTTCTTTGCTAACATCTTAGCCTGATCTTCTTGCATAACCCCCTCTAACTTCTTCACATAATCTGACACTTTATTAATACCCTTTTCTGCAGAAGTCATTTGCACAGAAAAACCTAAAGATCACAATTCAAACCTTTGACATAGTGTCAAATCGTCCTGCGCAGTATCCAATAACTGAGTAGCATAATTCGAACCTAGGCTCTTATACCAACTTTGCCACAACCCAAATCCTTCAGAGTGACACCCACACTACTCACTCAGTGGGAGAACTAACTACCCCAAAAATTAACCCATAATCAACACTTAAAAGAAATAATCAGAACTAATTCATCAATAATTATCCAAATCTAAAACAAAATCGAAAGTGCATTATTTGCGAAACATTGTACGTAAACAAGAACCATCCCGAGGACCCAAAAGTCATCTTTACCAAAATATTTAAAATTATCTAGAAGGGAATGCAACCCAAAACTAAAAGAAATTGCATAATGTCCAAAACAAAGGGCTATGCCATAAAGGAAAAAATCTCATAGTAGCCCGGATATGTTGCTCACCTTGAAATCTAAAATCACAAGCGAGGTCTCGTAGGAGCCGCTAGAATATGCGCTGCACTCACAAAAGTAAGGACAAGTACAGTATCAGCACATAAGAAAATAATAATGTGCTGGTACGGTCATTTAGCCAACCCAAGATGAGAATACGAACACTTAACTAAAATATAGTACAACAAGTTAATCAGTGCTCAAAACTAACATATACTTAGCATATCAACACCAAATAAGTAGTTAGGATTAAAATCAGCAAGTCAATAAAATATCACTAAGTCACGTTCAGTCAATCCAAATGAAGACATGTCAGGACAAGTAAATGATTATCAAGCGTATATATATAATTATTTTTTTCAGTTTGCTCGAGAAATTGTCAAACTCACCTGACCCTCGTACATACATACTATGGGTAATACATCCACCCTCTAGTCATGACCTGTAGGGAAAATTCTATCCATGTACTAAGACCTCGGTCGCAATTGTCGGTCAACCTTATTTCACCAATAACCTGTGAAAACATATCAAATATCGAATAATCCACATTTAATAATAAGGTGGGTCAAAATCATACAATATATAAAATCACTTGTACTGACCACACCAAACAACACACACTAACAATCCACACTATAAATTAGTTAACATTCACATATAGTATAAATTAAATTAAACTACAATACCATCACCTACCTCGAATCAAGCTTGCACAACTCCTCTAAGC
>NW_025865875.1:0-2310 GCF_002878395.1 Capsicum annuum
CTTTATTATACCCCGAAACAAGATTTGTGCATCGGTGACAAATTGCATGGTGATAAATTGCACAGTAAATTACTCTATGGGAATGAATTCCGATGAAAACTTTCATACATTCGAAGCAATTCATAACAACAAATTGTTGATTTTCATTTGGAAGAGAAAGCGCAGCTTCCATGTAAAAGATTTGACCCTATGACATTAAAAATGTTAGATCATATTTTGTAACATGTAATGTAATAAAAATTTAATAGAGTGACAGATGAAATTGGTTATTATTCTTACTGGAGGTTGTTGTTATGCATCTGTAATGGATGTGATCTCTTCAGATCCTGTTACAGTTGTGGTCTTTGTTTTGTATCTAATCAATAATGTTCATTTGCGTTGATCCTACAAGTAAAAATGAGCACGAAAGCTTGATTTTTTGTGGATTAGGCTATATGTGAGTGATATTTTCTTTGGTTAGGAAAACGATATCATTCTTTGAGTGCAGTAGCTTGTGGGTACGGGGGATTGATTTGGATTATGGTGGCAAATCTGCTTGATAATTCTATATGAATTAGAATAAAGAGTTTTAATTTTATAGTATAATATTTGTTAAGAATATAATATATTCATATATATATTCACCTGATCATTATCTTGCAATTTTTCTGGCAAGAATAATTGAAAATTGATCAAGTATTTTTCAGAATTTTACTTCCATCGTGATCAAAAAAGCTTGTCCAAAGTGTGATTTTGATGGATTTTTTCCTGCATAAAAGGAGAAAAGTATATTTAGTATTTGGGTTATGTCTTTAAGAATAAAATCGTGTTTAATAATGATGTACAAATATTAAATAATAAGGAAAAAGGAAAATGTTGTTTCATGAATTGTTGTTATGTGTTTTTCTGTAAGCAAGGTGGGCAATTCAGGGGTGGATTACATGTGCTAGGAAAGAGTCAAGGCAATGATAGAAAAAACCTCTCACACAATAATGCATTATATTCAAGAACAGAAGTTGTAGGTGAAATGGCAGTTAATGTATGCTAAACTGTCATGCATTCAGACTCTTATCATATAATTTTATTAACTTGCAAGTTCATCCATAGTGTAACTCACATCAAAGGAACATTCAAGGCCTTATATCTTTCGAAACTTAAAACACATCTTTTAAAATACAATACTTGAAAACATTTTAAAAAAATATTGCATCATTTACATCGAGTAGAAAGTGATCGGATTTAGAGGTTTGCAGTTTTGACAAGTTTGACCTCTTAAAAACTGGACGCTTAACACAAAATTTGTAGCGGAAAGTGGAGCAAGGAAAATGAAAATAGTCAAAAGTGTGTACTTACTTGTCATCCATTACAATAAATTCTTGAATTCTAGATCTATTTGTAGCGTATGTTGGCGAGCTCACATTCAGTACAATTGCAAGAATATCTTGGTGGGAGTAATTGTAAATGATTCGATAGATATAAAGTAACAAATTGTACTTAGCAGTTAATAAAAAATATAATACATTAAATGTTATGATACCAAATTTTTGTCCTTTTGGTGTAACAACAAGTTGTGTCAGTGGCGGCAGAGAATTTTCCAACGGAGTTATTTCTTTTATTGGTTTGACAATATTATTTTTCTTAATTATCCAAGTAAAATCACTAAGTGATTTGTCATATGTATCATTTGATTCCTTAACATTTGAAACGGACACTAAGTAGGTGCAAAAAGGATACAAAAGATCTACGTATTGTGCTATGTCACTGCCAAAGATAATGTAGTAAAATTGTGTTTCCTGTGAAGAAATATATTATTAATTCAAAAAGTGAATATTCCTCCGAAAATAATCTTAAAATTGATATGCGGTAAGACCATTGTGTAAAGAAGCATAAAGACGATCACTGAGGAAAATTAAAAAATTCATTTATCAAAATTATCAATGACACAAATTAAAGTTATTTTCAGACAACAATAACAATTTACTTGAAGGAAAAATTTAATTTTTTCAATAAAAATACTAAAAAGGTACCTAGTTCATTGCAAAGATGTAATGTACAAGTTGAACAAAAGAATACCATCTAATGCTTTGAGAAGACATGATAAAATAAAAAAATATACTTATTAATTATAGTCTCAACAACTCCCTGCCTAGAATAAGGTCCTGCAGTTACTTCAACCTTAATACAGTAAGAGAAAAATGACATATTTCAGGAAATTTTACATCTACACTCTGCGCAGAGGGTAAGGGCTGGTGCATGGGAACACCCTTTATATTTCACGTTTCAAATTTGAATAGGACTCCCATTTTCTTCTATGCTAAGAGGTAACATAGG
>NW_025865876.1:0-4032 GCF_002878395.1 Capsicum annuum
AAAGATCTTTTCGGAGTGTTTGAGAAGTTACTTCGATTGTTTTGGAGTGCTAATAACACCCTAAAGGGGCCATAAGATGAGTGTTTTAATTTGGGTAAGAAGGGAAATGTCAAAAATTCCCTTAACTTAAAAGCTAAAAAAGTGTTTGCATTGACGACGGGTCAAACATTGACTTATATCCAATCCTTATAACTCATCACCATGAGTTGTAATAAATACAGTCTATAAGATCCCAACACACTGTTGACCCTACGAATCGATTGGTACTACTCGTAATGAGACCCTACGAGGGTCAAGTTGTAGTCAACATAGAACCAAATTGGGTAAACACTAGAATTCCTACTATTTGCACCCAATGACTCGTAACAAGTCCTTAAGGCTCATTGTGAGCCACTAGTACTCAAAGTAGTACTTAGCCACTTAATTTTTTATTTGGTTCCGATTCCATCCCAATAACTCGTCATGAGCTTTACGACTTGTGTCCCCAAGTCGTAGCCAACACAAAAATTCAAACACCGTTCACTGGACACCTTATGACTAAGGTCACCTGACCCATCAAGAAACCCTATAACTCATCACGTAATTCGTTGCTAGGTAGAAAGCTCAAAACTCAAAAAAATTTCAAGGACCAAAAACCCGAGGCGTTACATACACCCCCCTTAGGATCATTCATCCTCGAATGATAGGACAAGACATTTATTAACACGATTTGACATACACATACCACTACTCTTACCTTTAATAAAGATAGAAAACAAATATGCCAAGGAAATCACCATTTTTTAACAAAGATAGAAAACAAAGATTTTATGCAATACCTACATGTCAAGCACGATTATCCAAAATAGGAAACAAGAATAAATACTTGGACTTTATGTCATTCTCGGCTTCACATATAGCTTCCTCAATCGTTTAGTTCATCCAAAGAACCTTTACTGTTGCCATATCCTTGGTCTGCAACCGATGGACTTGCTGATCTAAAATCTTAACCAAAACTTCCTTATAAGACAAGGAATCTAAAATACCTACCTCCTTAAAAGGAGCAACCGTTGAAGAAACACCCACACACTTTATCAACATCAAAAGATGAAATACCTAATGAATAGAGCTCAAATTGTAGGGAAACTCCAATTCATATGTGACATTACCAACCCTCTTTAAAAGCACGTATCCACCAACATAACGAGGATGAGCTCCCATTTTTACTAAACCTCATTACTTCTTTCATGGGGACACCTTAAAAAACACCCAATCACCAACACTAAATCCAACTCCCTTTAACTCAAATCCATATAGGAATTTTGGTGACTTATGGTAGCCTTAAGTCTATCCTGAACCACCATCACCTTCTCCAGGTTTGGTAAATCAAATCAGGACCAAATAACTTATTTTTACCAACCTCAAACAATTAGAGACCTATAACTCCTACCATATAAGGCTTCAAATGGATCTATACAAATGTTGGAGTGATAACTGTTGTTGTAAGCAAACTCTATGAGAGGCAAGTGGTTAACCTAACTACTACAAAGATCAAATAGACAAGCTTGAAGCATATCTTCCAAGGCCGGAATTGTTCTTTATGCTTACCCATCTGTCTGCAGGTGGAAAGCAAAACTAAGTGCTACCCTAGTCCCCAAAACCCACTGAACAACTTCCAAAAGTGGGATAACAATTGAGTACCCTAATAAGATATGATGGAAATTGGATTACTATGCAACTTCATGTTCTTCTCAATTAGTAACCTAGTGTAATCCTCTAAAGATAAATTAGTGCTCATTGGCAAGAAGTGAGAATATTTAGTCATCCTATCCACGATAACCCAAATCAAATCAAATTGTTTGCGAGACCGCGGATGACTAGTAACAAAATTGATGTTAATTATCTCTTATTTCCACACCAACGGTTCAATCTCATGAGTCAACCCACCTAGCCTCAAGTGCTCCATTTTCAATTACTGACATACCACGGACAGAGCCACAAAATTAGCCACATCATGCTTCATATTAGTCCACTGATAAATCTCTTTACAATCATGATACATTTTCGTCTAACTAGGATGAATAATATAATGTGACTCTTGAGAATCGGCCAAAATTCTTCTTTGCAACCTATCAACATTGGGAACACACAATCTATCTTGGTGCCTCAAGATACCATCACAACCAATGTAAAAATCCATCACTTCTTACCTAGCTACATTATTCTATATTTACATCAAGATAGGATTCAACATCTGTTTCTCCTTCACCTCCTGATGAGTGGTGATTTTACAACTCATTTGCACTCATTATTTGTGCACCTAACTTTATTTTGAATGAATAAGTGAGACACATTTGTGGTTGAATGGACTAATATCCATATTTAATAGGTACAAAATTTATGAGGTAAAAAGATATGGATTGGAGCTACCAAAGAAACAAAAGGGAGAAAAGAAGTATGGCTGAAGACCTGGTGCAGAACATTGCCTTAGTTATTGCAAACATGGGCGCCAGCATGCAATTATGCTGAGTCAAGCAGGTCAAAATGTCACGATTATGTGGAATTGCCTATGGTCACTGTATCGCGGATGCGTTAAAGACACCATGATCACGACCTAGTGGCATTTCAGCCTATAGACATAATTGTAAATGCACGAAGCTTCCCAAAATTTGCCTATGAAAAAAAGACTCAAACCCTAATCCAGGGAAGGGATTCTATTTTTCTACAAACCTACCTCCCATACTTAGTAGAGAGTTTTTGTAATCTCTTGGAGCTTGGAGCCTAAATTTGGACTAATTTGAGGCAAGATTTAATTAGAGGAACTCCAAAGTGTAGATTTGGTTTTGTCTATTGAAGATTCATTTGAATATAAAGTGTGGTTTGTCCTATATTTACTTTTCTTATAATAACTTTGATGAACATCTTGTTATAATTGCTTACATTATTCTTATGATGTGCTACATCTGCCACTTGGGGTTATGCTTGATTAGGGCGCAAATATGTGTGGGTTGTGATATATTTGAGTAGATTTTAGGTTGTTGATGATGGGTTCATCTATTGCTTGATTAAATTGGTTGGGATTTGTGGGTGAATGACCTAAATACTCATATGGATTTGATGGGTGAAAGCTCCAAACTTTAGAAAGCTCAAGGCCATCTTTGAAAGAATGGTTTAGGGTGAACTTTAGGAACCCTCATCATCCTTGAAATAGGGATGTGGGAACCTATTCAATGATAGATAATTATTATGCTTAGTTTGCTAATATTCATTATCTTAGACACAAGGGTGAATATGAGGTTGACTATCCCATGGGTACCATTTTAGAAATAAGGGTGCCTAATTGAGGTATTAGGTGGTTTTGATTGACATAGTAGTTAGGTGCTCGAAAGAGCCAATGAGTGAAATCCTTGTGGTTTTGTTGAATAACTAGCCTTAAGGACTTTAGACCTAGCCTACCAAATCATCAATGATTAAAATTTGCATCAAATTATTATGCTGCCATACATATCTTGTCTCTAGGAAAGCATAGTCCCAAGATCGATTTTAATTGATTACCTTCTAATTGATTTTAGCCTTGAATTAGTCCCTTAGAAGCCCAAAAATTAATCTCACATTACCAAACATTGAAACCCCCCAAACTATCTTGTATCATAGATTTGAACTTAGCAAGTAACTTTTACTTCAAACCTACTCAATCGCCACTCACATTGTTCCTCGTGGATTCAACCCCGACTCTTGTTGGGAAATTATATTGACAACGACTGCCTTGCACTAAAATTGACATGTAAGTTGAGCGTTATAAAAAATGACGTCGTTGTCGGGGAAAAAATTTGGCGTATTGAGTTAGTTTAAAATTTTAGATTACTTGCTTGAATTCAAGCTTGTAAATATTTGCTTGTGATTTTCTTTTATAGGTAGCTTTTTATTTTATTTTACCTTTCTCTATGGTATCTTTTGACAAATACGATATTGGTAGTTAAAAGTCCTATCTTGACGATCCATGTACATATTATGACGTACCACACTTCATGAGAGATTATGATTATACTCTCT
>NW_025865877.1:0-4654 GCF_002878395.1 Capsicum annuum
AATTTAATGACACCAATGTACTCCCTCCGTACATCTTTATTTATTCACTCTTTTATTTTGAAATGTCCAATAATAGCTATTCAGTTTATAAAATCAATGGATAATTTATTAATTTTTACCTATTTTACTCTTTGTATTAAATACAATATGTCACTTATTGTATTTTTCAAAGTAAAAAATTAATTATATGCAAAAGCTGAAATAGTAAAATCAACCATCTATCTATTGTTTGTTAAGACATAGGTCAAGTCAAAAGTGAATAAGTATTTATGAACGAAGGAAGTATTTAGTGACGAATTTATTTCAAATACACTGCATTACAAGGTAAAATCTGTCCCCTAACTTACAAGGTAAAATGTGTCTCTTACGTTACAAGGTAATATGTGTCTTTTACCTTATTAATTTTCTCTTATATACTACCCATTCATTTCATTCATTTTTTTCACATTATCCGTGTAGCACCCCACATTTTTTGGAGGGCTAAAATTCAAACCGCTGTTCCAACGCATATGGAACCGAACCCAATGATTCCTTGTTATGTGTGATGATCAATAATAAAGCGTGAAAATATCTTTGAATATGAATTGAGGTCACAAAAACTCCTAACTCAAAGACGAGTTGAAAACTTTTCTATCGATTAAATTTAAGTGAATGTTTCAACTTGGATCAAAATCCAACGACCATTACTCCTAGTATATAATGCGTTAAATGGCCTACTATATACCAAATGAAAGATCTTAGAGTCCTATTTTCAACTCAACTGGTTTCACCTTAATACGATATCAAAGTAAAATACTATGCCCGTTTTACCAAAAGGTATCCATCACCCAAGTAAGGGCCGATCTTCACTAATATAACATTTTTAAAGGGGTTATTTTGGTATTTACCTCACCCAAACTCCTGCCCCATGAACTAAATCATACCACAACCGTTATTATTCCTTTTTTATCAATTTTAAACATCTCATAATCCTCTCCACTCTCAACAACAAGAAAAAAATTAGGGTTTCTTTCAAGGCTAGTTTTCAAGCTCATTCAAATTCCTTTTCATCAAAAAGGTATGTAGGACAAATCCTAAACCCCATGGGCATTGTTTACTATTTTAGTAAGACTTAAAAATATGAAATTTAGTATATGCATAGAGTTTGAGATTTATTCGAATAGCATGAATCACTAAACCATTTTGGTAAAAAGTATGTGTGTATATTCTTATGATGTTTTCACTAAACTCGTAATATTTTCAAGTGTACCCATGTCTTAAACTTGAAGAACTAAATTGAGAACATCCATTACGAAGATCCCTTTTTTGTCATAATACCAATTGGTTTAAAGTGTTATGGGTTATTCAATTGCAAGGTCTATCATACAGGTCACATGTTTTACTATAAATTATGGACTCAACATGGTCGTGATATTCATGAGAATAATGTTTGCTCATTATACCTGTACTTCTTATGTTAAATGGAAGATTTGCATACGAGTTATGAAAGAGTTAATCACCTTATATTGAAATCTGGAAAAGTGGTGTTTTGCATGGGTTTTTCTATGTCCCTGGAATAAGGATATTTCCTATGTTGCCTAATTTTTGGGGGGTAATTGATGTGTCCATGAATAAGAAAAGGGCTATGATAAGTTACAATATGCTATGGCTTGCAAGTCTAGGTGTGACGATACCTAATTATAAAGTGCCCTCAACATGAAAGAAAGGTATGACGATACCTAATTATGAAGTGCCCTCAACATGAAAAAAAGGTATGTTCTAAGTATGTAATATTATCATGATTTTTAAAGAACTAAAATTGGGATCAAGAGAGTTAGATGGTTAATAGAAGAAAGCATAAGTTCAAGTAACTCATAGCCAGAAATAGTATTTTGTTGATGCAGGTTTTTATGGTAGGGTGTGTCAGTAAGGAGGTACACTCTTCCATGACCTAGCATGTCAGTAAGGAGGTATGCTTCGTCTTATTACGTACTCCAGTCCTTGCAAAAAACTTGGATTGGGGGATTGGCCCCCAACTTAAGGGTGGATCTCATATAGCCCGTGGGAATATAGAAATGTAGGGTGTACCATCTAGCTCAGAACTATAACACGGAATGGAGTTTTACAATTATATGCATAGTTTTGAACTCTTCATATTATGCCCCTGTGTTTTCAGTTACTTTATATTAAACTATTTTTATGAAATGCTCTCACTTATATTTTATACTTATTTGTTATTTTGGATTGTTTCACATACCAGTACTTTTGAGTACTAACCCCCTATATTTTAGGTTCTGGGGTTCAGTCTCATGGTTTATCACATCAGTTATTCATATGGGATAATGATAGAGTTGGTGAGCCCTCTGTCTTTTCGAAGGGTATGTTATTCAAATACTTATCTAATAAAGTATATGGTCTAGCCGAGGGATTTGTCCTAGCCTAGACAGTTAGTGTTCAATAGAGGCTTCGTAGATGGAAGTTGAACATTGTATTGTCACATTTTGTTGGCAAGGTTGTATTATAAATGTTCCTTGAATTTCTGTATGTCTTTCGCACTTTGATTATGTATGGATTATGCTTATGATAGTATGCTAAGGGGTCTCTTAGTTCTTTGAGGTTTGGCATGCTTGTCGCGGCTAGAGTGTCGGTTCAGGTCATAAAAAGCTTGGTATCAGAGCATGGTTTATGGTCCGAGGGTTTCTATGACACCGTGTCAAGTAGAGTCCTTTTTATGGGTGTGTAGCGCACCACACTTATAAGAAGGAAGCTACAAGGTATTTAGGAGATGTTTTCTATTTTTTCATACTCTAGATCATGCCCTTGTGTTGTTCATATAAAAGTTATCCAAATTCCTTCTTTACTCTAATTTTATTAGCTATGTCTCATTATCGAGTAGATTCAAGATGTGCTATCTGTTGCGAAAGATGGGTCGTTTCTTACAACAGATTACCCGTCAACTTTAACTGGTGCAAAAAATGGGTAATCTGTTATGACAGATGATCCATATTTCACAACAGATTAACCATCTATTGCTCTGGTTCTTTGAACACTACTCAATAGATTACCCATCTACTGCAAATTATGCAATAGATAGATAATCTGATGCAACATATTTTCAATCTATTGCGACATACAGATCGGTTATTGTAGCAGCCAGATTGTCTATTGCATAAGTTGGCTGGGTTAAAATGTAACCCTACTTACTGCAAACTATTATTACATGATTTAAATGCCTTTGGTCTTTTTTTATAGGTTGTGCATCCTTGGATTGTGCCTACTGTTGATGGGTTGGGGATGACTTTTTTTCTTACTCTAGGTCTTTTTGATACAAAAGAAGACCCAACGGTAGAGTTCATAAAGAAGGAATTGGCTGGAGCAACAGCCATAAGAAGAGCATTTAGACAAGGTCATCCTAATGTTAAAGCTCTTCACAACTAACCTACTTCAGCAGATCAGGGTGCTTCTTCTGGGGGTGTTGCTGGTGGAGTTGTTGATTATGGTGGAAGATATCCTGATGCTGCTACTGCTGCCAGTCGTGATTATGAGCATGTTGTTTTTAAAAAAAATAAATATCTTTGGAAACACCCCTTGCACAGTTACCTCTCACCACCTACACCGGTCCCTCTCTCCCTTATAGTGGTCCCTCTCACCCCTCTTCACCCTCATGTTCACATTGCAAATGCAAAGTATGCAAGGGCAGAGAGGACAAACTCCTTGAAAAACTAGAGGCTATTGCTGAAGCTGCTGAGGAGTTGAAATTCAATAGGGGTGTAATACCATCCAAAGAGGTAACGGATCCATACACTCCTACAATGGTGGTTAGGAGGAAGACAAGAAACATTAGACAAATACTCTCTATTCTAAAAATAGCAAAAATTGCAACTCCTCCCGCTCTAAGAACTGTTAAAGTTCAAAGGCCATTGAAGAAGGTGGACATATACGCGGTACTTGGCGATGAGTAGAAGAAGGAACAGGAAGAGATCACAAACGATGAGACAAAACCTCCAGAAGAATACACCATGAGGGAAAGATTAAGGTTTATGACTGCAACTTACCTGTCTTAACCGAGGACACATTTTTAACCCACGTGAAGCCACTCTTGAAGTTGTTTCCCAAGTTGTTGACGTAGAGTAAGCTGATGGATCATTTTCTTATAGAAGTCTTAAGGAAGGAATCATGGGTTTTTAAAGGTTGAAATAAGAACACCTAGCTCAAAATAAATGGAACCGATGCAGCGTGTGGGTCGTACTCGCTTGTATACATTGAGTGTTTGTTGACCAGCAAAGAAATGACTAGTACGTGCGACGCCATTGTGGGAAATATGCAAGAGGTCTGGGCTTATAGGGTACTAACAAAATGGTTGGAGCCCGTGTTTAAAGAATAATATGCACAAAGATAAAAATGAACACAATAACAATTTTTTATTTCAAGCCACATCACTTTACATGTAGTGGCAATAATTTTTATGTATGGAGAAAATTGAATTTTTATAATATGATAAATTTTATATATGTTGTAAAATTATAATACCTGTGATGACAGATTGATTATCTTTTGGAATAGGTTGGTCATCTATTGCATTAGGCAGATATTTTCCAGTCTGTCTGTCGCTACAGATATAGTATTTGTTGCAACATATAATCTATCTGTTGCAACTGATAGGTAATATGTTGGA
>NW_025865878.1:0-2657 GCF_002878395.1 Capsicum annuum
CACTCATTCCTACACCCCAAAAATACCAAAACACAACCAAAGTGATGAGTAAAATAGTTATATCACACAGAAACACATATTTCACATATTTCATCAAAATTTAGGTCATTATATCATCTACCACTAAAAATCTAGTTCGTCCTCGAAGTAAGAAAAATAAAATACCTTAATAACCAAAAAGTTGGGGATATGAACAACGCATATCAGACTTAATCTCCAAAGTAGCCTCATCTACAGGTCGATGCCTCCACTAGACCTTAACCATAAGAATAACTTTAGAGCGCAACTATCCAACATCCCTAGCCAAAATGGAGGTCAGTTCCTCAAACAAAAGATAACCTCTCATTTAATTGAACTGACTCCCAATGAATGAAATAAGACATATCCAGAATGTAACGACGAAGCATGGAAACACGAAAAATTGGAGGAACAACTGATAAAATTTGTGGCAAAGCTAACTCCTAAGCCATATCACTAACAGTCCAGAGAATCTCAAATGGGTCAATATACCTACGGATAGTATTATCCCTCTCCTAAACTTCATCACACCCTTCATGGGTGAAACTCGAAGGAAAAATAATCACCAACACCAAATCTCAAGGTACGAAGTCTACGATCTGCATAACACTTCTGCTTACTCTTAGCTACTCAAAGCCTATCCTAATAATCTGAACTCTATCTAAAGACTCACGAAGCAAGTACGTACCTCAAGGTCTAACCACGAAAACCTCAAGCCATCCAACTATAGAGAAATAATGCTTACCATAAAATGCCACAAAAGCAGTTATATCGATACTGAAATGGCAACTATTATTATATGCAAACTCTACTAAGGCTAAATATTTCTCCCATTGAACCCCAAAATCTATCACACAAGTGCGGAGCATATCCTCCAAAACTTGGATAGTCCGCTCTAACTAATTGTCAGTTTGAGGGTGAAAAATTATGCTAAGATCAATCCGAGTACCCAACTCATCTTGAAAAGTCTTCCAAAAGTGAGATGTTAACATAGAACCAAAAAAATGTTGATAATAACCTGCCAAACAAATAAAAATTTGAATCTCAATGGGCGAAGTAGGCATAGCCTAATCTAAAACTACTGTAATCTTAGCTGGATCAACCATAATATCTTTCTTGGCCACCACACAACCCAAGAAAGAAATGGATTCCAACCACACACTTGGAGATCTTATGAAGCAATATACTCAAATCCTCCTCATGATTGGCCTCATTCTTGAAATAAACAAGATATCATCTATAAATACTACAACAAAGAACAAGAGATATGGTCGAAACACCCAATTCATAAAATCCATGAATGTGGTTGGGGCATTGGTCAACCCAAAGAACATTGATCTAAGGTGGATTTATGAACCTCAGTATTGTTATCTGAGCTTATTTTGCCTTGTTTTGAGGACTTCGTATGTGCTTAATGTGCTAATAATTATATAATTAAGAATATGAGTGTTAAATTACTTGATTACAATGTTTAAGATTTTTTCAAATAATTTAGGACTAAAATTGGTCACTTAGAGTTAAGACGAGAAAACTAGTGTTAATAGCTTGAGATATGTGTTGTTCTAGTTGATCCTGATGGACTCAAGTGTATGTAATGAGTTACTAATGGTATTATTGTATAATTATATGTGGAGAAAATTGTTTATATTGTTTAAATTTCAATTGACTAAATCCAAGATTCAAAACTAAGTTAAAGATCAAAAGGACAAAACTAGTATTCTTAGCTTAACTTTCTAGTTCACCGTCTTGGATGTTGTGTTGTTTTGAGATCTAAATCTTGGTGTTTGATGCTATAGTGTAAACACCTAATTTTTGACCAAATCTAATATTTTTATATCATTTTAGTGTTCTATTTTCTTTTAGGTCTAAATTAGATATTTTAAGTTTCTCTTATTTTACATGGTTTGTTAAAAGTTTTAAAAACTACAAAAATAGAGTCACATTTTAATAAACTTTTACTTTTATTATTATTTATTTTTTTTTTAAAATATTTCTCAGTCATATTTAAGACTAACTATTTAACTTATTTGTATTTTATTAGTTTTAAATAGATTTTATCATTTTTATTTTATTTAAAATATTAAAAAAAACTAAAACTATAATTTTCACGTTCTCCCACTTGCCCCACTAACCTAAAACCACTCTCTAAACCTCCCCATTACCCACATGAACACTCCATACTTCCAACTTACATAACATCATACACACTACTATATAAACACACACAGAGAACATTAAAAAAAACATACGGACAATGAGAGAAGTCAACACAAAAGAAAAACAAGAAATATATTAAGAAAAAAAAGGGAAAAACAATAAGTAAAGGGGGCAGAAATCAAAAAAAGAAAGAAACAGTAGTGAATCAAAAGGCAAACAAAAAAAAAGAAAACTGAGAGAGAAAATGGATAGAGAACAAGTTGGAGATTGAGGTTTAGTTTGTGATTCTGAATTTGTGATTTCTTTTCTTTTGTTGTGAGTTACTTCCACAAGAGGTAACAATTAATCTTTTTTTCTCTACTGTAGTATTACGATTATGCTAGATTTCGTTCCGATATAATGTAACAAAGTTGTTGAGATTTCATATATGTCTGGTTTGGTTATCATTCTTCATTGTTATTAAATGAAATATATTTAGATTT
>NW_025865879.1:0-8195 GCF_002878395.1 Capsicum annuum
TTTTCATGTGTTGCTATTGTGGTGGTATGAAGCATGCAAGATAATGAAGATATACAATATATACATAAAATATATCCATGCATTCCCTACAATGTTTAAGATGTTGAATAACTATATGAAATATGATACCCCCTACTTATGATATTATGAATTGTCGACTCAAATCTTGTGATCAAGTCATGTCATGTGTGTCAGTTTCCTTCTATCAAGTCCTGGGGGTATTCGTACCCGAAAAACATAGCTGTGTTCCTAGAGCCATGTCATGTTGTCACGATAATCTTAGTCAAGCTATAATCTATAGAACCCAGTCAGTCATGTGACTCAGGAAACCTCAGAAATCTCATGATCTCAGTTAACTCTCAGATAATAGTACTACTTCATCAGTCAAAGAAAGTCAGTTAATCTGTCCATGTACAGTCAGTTGAATCATGTTTAGTCTCTTCAGATGGGAGTAGAAGTTAGCATCGAGTAAAACCAAGGAAGGAGACTTACCTACCAGTTTTAGGGTATGATTCTTAGCAGTCATCCTTGTGTTCCAGAAATACGTAGCCAGCGTAGGTTGAGACATCTTAGCCTGTCAGATTAGGGTTGATGAGGTGGCTTAACCTGCCAGTTTAGGGTCCCACCGTTCTCACCTTGAGTACCTGCCAGATAAAGGTCACTCACAACTTTCCTTACCAATGGCGCGATATTGACATCCCTCTAGTCGGGGCAGAGATTGGACCCCAACTTAGCCATAATGGCATACATGGGGCATGTCAGTTAAACAACTACCTCCCACAGTTTCAATATCAGTCTCAGTAAAAGAACTCAGATAGTTCTTCAGACATATATATACCAGGACTGTTAGATATGGTCAAATTCAGTTATAGCATTGAACTCAGAGAGTTCAACCAGATTTAGGGTTGTCAGATACAGTCATCCATGTTATCAGAACTACGGTTCCAGCCATATATTAGCATACAAATTTATCCATTACGTACTCATGATCTTAATTACTATGTATATATGTTTGCACTCTTACATTCATATTAGTCAGTCAGTTAGCATTGTTCATGCATGCAAACCCTGTTTATATTTAGCCTACCTCACTCGTATACTCGTTACATCCCCTTGTACTGACATATTTGTGTTATGGTGCTTTATTTTTATGTTAACCATAGGTTCAGAGACATGAGCTCCAGATCGGCAGTAGCCGTAGCATTTCCAGTGGTAGAGATTCAGTGAGTCCTCTTCATTCGAGGATAATATGATTGGATTTATTCATTATTATTTTAGCTAGTTATCAGTTTATGGAGTTAGTTAGAGAAATATTCCTTCAACTCCTATTTCAAACAGTACTTAGAGGCTTTTCGATTTACGCTCAGATTTAGCTTTCAGATTCAGTTTTCAATTGTTTTGGGTATTTTTCTCCCATATGGATGTTATATTATTTCAGTTCAACCTTATAGCCTATTTTGTATTTTTCCACATTATTATGTTATGAATTGCAATATACAGGTACAGATATCAGTCATGGGTTAGCTTGTGGTCCCTCGGGGTCATAAGTACCGTGTAACATTCTGATTCAGAAAATTGGGGCGTTACAAACTTGGTATCGGAGCCTAAGGTTCAATAAAGTCCTAGGAAGTCTGAAAGTTGCATCTAGTAGAGTCTTGTACATGGGTGTATTGCGCGCCACATTTATGTACAGGAGGCTATATGATGTTTTAGGAACAGTTCCCTTTCTTTAGTATTCATGTCATGTTAGTAAGCATAATTTCAAGTCAGTCTCTCAGTCTACTCCGCTCTTCTCTTATTTTAAAAACATGCCTCTAAAGAGAAGAAATTAGCTTCTCAGCCCGAAGATTTTTTGGGCGAACATGTTTCTCATGCAGAGTTCAAGACCACATTTATCACTCTTGGTCAGTCTGTAGCTTCCCAAAATGAATGAACAATAGTCATTCCAGCCAACCCAGTGGCCAATTCAACAACAGCTAGGATTTCAGACTTCACCCAAATGAACCCTCTGTCCTTCATTGAGTCTAAGCCAAACGAGGATCCTTAGGAATTCATTGACCAAGTCTATAAGGTCATTGATATCATGGGAGTCACTTCTTCTCAGAGTGACGAGTTTGCCGCATACCAATTGCAAGATTTCACTCACACTTGGTACAAGCAGTGGGTACCAGAAAGGTTAGAGGATGCGGGTCTTGTTGAGTGGAAAGAATTTGTCACGACTTTCTTAGACAGATTATTTCCCCAAGAGCTAAGAGAGGCCAAAGTTCTTGAGTTCATCAATCTCAGGCAGGGAAATATGACAGTTAGAGAGTATTCTCTTAGATTTACTCAGCTAGCTAGATATACCCTTCATGTGGTTGCAGATGCAGGGCTAAGATGAGCAAGTTCGTGTCAGGGGTGAATGATAGCGTGGTAAATGAGTGTAGGTCTGCGATGCTGAATAAAGATATAACTTTAGCCAGGCTCATGAACCATGCTCAATATATAGAGGAGCAGAAGGTTAAGACTAGGGAGAGGCAGAACAAGAGAGCAAGAGCAGGCAGTTTCAGTTTTGCTCAGCCCAAATCAGAGGGAGAAAATCATTCGCAGTTTTATCCTAAGTCATCAGTTCCATCCTCTTCCTTCGCTAGTATCCCAGTGCCGAAGTTTAGGGATGGCAAAAGAGGCAGAACTAGGCTCTAAATCTCAGGATAGTGTTAACAGTGCCCGAACAAACCCCCTTTGTCAGACTTGTGGTAAGAACCACAAGGGTATTTATAGAGTCGGTAGTGATATCTATTTTGGTTGTGGTAAGTCAGGACATAAGATTAGGGAGTTTCCTCATCCAAGCCCTCAAGGTCAGTAGAATTGTTCCACAGCTCAGTCCGGTCGACCGAACCAACAGGGTGCCACTTTCATTGCTACTAGTGGGCAACGCTCATATAGACTCTATGCTCTTCAGACCTGACAGGATCAGGAAAATTCTCCTAAAGTCGTTACTGGTACGTTATAGATTTTCCATGTTCATGTTTATGCTTTACTAGACTCAGGTCATCCTTGTTTTTTGTCACTCCATACATAGCAGGCGATTTTTGAATCAGTCCCGAATGTTAGCAGGGCCCTTTTCAGTCTCTACCCCAGTGGGTAAAACCATCATAGCTTAGTAGGTATATAGGAATTGCTCGATTATGATATTTATGAAATCCACGTCAGCAGATTTAGTCGAGTTAGAGATGAGTGATTTTGATATCATTCTCGACATGGATTGGCTTCATTTCTACTATGCCATAGTCGACTGTAGAAAAAGAATAGTTTAGTTTCAGTTCCCAAATGAGCCCTTCTTAGAGTGGAAGGGTAGCACTTCGTCTTTCAGGGGTTATCTTATTTCCTACCTTTGGGCAAAGAAAATGATTTCTAAGGGGTGTGTGTATCACCTCGTGTATGTTAAGGATTCCATTTCCGAATCTCCCAGTCTCGAATCAATCCCAGTGGTTAATGAATATTTAGACATCTTTCCCAAAGATCTTCCAGGCATTCCTTCCGAAAGGGAAATAGACTTCGGCATAGACCTTCTCCCAAATACTCAGCGTATTTTTATTCCTTGATACAGAATGGCAGCAACAGAACTTAAGGAACTGAAAGATTAGTTGAAGGATCTCTTAGATAAGGGATTCATCGAACCAGTGTATCTCCATGGGGTGAACCAGTCTTATTCGTGTGCAAGAAAGACGGTTCTCTCAAAATGTGTATTGATTACCGTCAACTCAATAAAGTCACGATCAAGAATAGGTATCTGTTACCTAGGATAGACGACTTGTTTGACCAACTTTAGGGTACCATTTATTTCTCCAAGATAGACCTCAGATCAGGCTATCATAAGCTCAAAGTTAGAGAATGTGACATTTCGAAGATAGTTTTTCATACTCGATATGGTCACTTTAAATTTCTAGTCATGTCCTTTGGTCTTACCAATACACCTGCAGCTTTCATGAACTTGATGAACCGGGTGTTCAAGAAGTACTTGGACACATTTTCATAGTCTTTGTAGATGATATTCTGGTCTATTCTCGCATAGAGCGTGATCATTCAGAGCATCTCATAATTGTTCTTCAGACTCTCAGGGATCACCAGTTGTTCGACAAGTTCAGTAAGTGCGAATTTTGGCTAAGATCAGTAGCATTCCTTGGCCATATTATTTTTGGTGATGGCATTAGAGTAGACCCTCAGAAAACCGAAGCGGTAAGAAACTGGCCTCGCCTTGTCTCTCCATCAGATATCAGGAGTTTCTTGGGTTTGGCAAGCTATTACTGATGGTTTGTCGAGGGATTTTCTTATATTCCATCTCCTATGTGCAGATTGACTCAGAAGAAGGTCAAGTTTCAATGGTCAGAACCTTGCGAGAAGAGTTTTCAAGAGTTGAAGACTCGACTCACCTCAGCTCCAACTTTAGCACTTCCCGATGATTCTGATGGATTTGTAGTAATTGTGATGTATCCAGAGTAGGTTTAGGTTATGTCCTCATGTAGTATGGTAGATTAATATCCTACACCTCCAAACAGTTAAATCCCCATGAGAAGAATTATCCTACTCATGACCTTGAGTTAGCAGAAGTTGTCTTTGCCTTAAAGATTTGGTGGCATTATCTATACGGTGTTATGTAGATGTCTTCACAGATCATAAGAGCCTTCAGTATGTCTTTTACCAGAAAGATATCAATCTTTGTCAGAGAAGATGGTTAGAGCTCTTGAAGGATTATGACATGAGTGTCCGTTATCATCCTGGCAAGGCCAATGTAGTGGCTGACTCAGTAGACTATTCATGGGTAGTGTTTCCCATGCTGAGTATGGTAAGAATAAATTAGCTTAGGAGATTCATTAGCTTGCCATACTAGGCATTTGCTTAGTTAACTCTTTAGAGAGTGGTGTATGTGTTCAGAGTAGTTCAGAGTCATATCTAGTTTTTGAGGTGAAAGAGAAGCAAGACAGGGATCCTAGCCTTGTCAAGCTAAAAGAGTCAGTTCAGAGTCAGAAAGTAAAGGTTTTCTCCCAATGGGGAGATGGTGTTCTTCGCTATCAGGGTTGTCTATGTGTTCCCAGTGTAGATAACTTGAGGCAGTGAATTCTTACAGAAGCGCACGGTGCACGATACTCTATTCATCTAGGGGCCACCAAGATGTACCGTGACTTGCGAGAGATCTATTGGTGGAGTGGGATGAAGAGGGACGTTGCAGAGTTTGTGGCTAAGTTCTCTACATGTCAGCAGATTAAGATAGAGCATTAAAAACCTAGCGGTTCCATGCAAGAGTTCACTATTCCTACTTAGAAGTGGGAAGAAGTGAACATGGACTTCGTGATGGGTTTGCCTAGAATACATCATCAACATGATTCAGTTTAGGTCATTGTAGACAGAATGACCAAGTCAGCTCATTTCCTTCTAGTTCATACCTCTTACTCAGTCGAAGATTATGCCAAACTCTATATTAGGGAGTTGGTTAGATTATACGGTGTTCCATTATCTATCATCTCAGACAGAGGTACCCAATTCACCTCTCACTTCTAGAAAGTATTCCAAAAGGGTCTTGGTACCCAAGTTCATCTCAATACAACATTTCATACTCAGACAAATGGTCAAGCAGAAAGGACCATTCAGACTCTAGAAGATATGCTAAGGACGTGTGCAATTGATTTCAAGGGAAGCTGGGATGACCACTTGCCTTTGATTGAGTTTGCATACAACAACAGCTATCACTCCAGTATTCAGATGGCTCCATTCGAAGCTTTCTATGGTGGGAGATGTAGGTCTTCGATCGGTTGGTTCGAAGTTAGTGAGACCGCAGTCATAGGGCCTGACTTAGTATTCGATGCCTTAGAGAAAGTTCAGTTGATCAGAGAAATACTTTGGGCTGCTCAGAGCCGACAGAAGTCTTATGATGATGTTCGTAGAAAGGATCTCAGATTCGAGGTCAATGACAATGTCTATCTCAAGATCTCTCCCATGAAGAGAGTAAAGAGATTCGGCAAAAAGGGAAAGTTCAGTCCTCGATATATCGGTCCCTTTAGGATTCTCAGTCACTTCGGCAAGGTAGCCTATGAGCTCGAATTATCTTCAGATCTAGCCTCAGTTCATCCAGTCTTCCATATCTCTTTGCCCAAGAAGTGCATAGGTGACCCAGCAGTTGTAGTCCCTATTCAAAGTGTTGACATTCAGAATAGCCTCTCTTATGAAGAGATTCCAGTCAAAATCCTCGACTATCAGATTTGTAGGCTGAGGAATAAAGAAGTCCCTCAAGTCAAGGTTCTTTGTCGAAATCAGTCCATGGTGGGAGCTACTTGGGAAGCAGAAGCAGACATGCGAACCAAGTACCCTCATCTTTTCTCCGCTAATTCAGACTTAGCTCGAGGTAACCATTTTCCTTAAGCTTATTCAGTTATATGTTCAAAATTCTAGTATAAAATTTGTATCAAGTATCAGTGCATATCTTATCATGCATTCATGAGTTCAGCTTATCAGTCATGCATCAAATATGCATGTTCAGTTAAGCTATATTCAATTTAGAATTCAATTCGGTCCTAAAATCATGTGCCAATTTAGCATGACCAGTGTATGCATCGTTTTATCTTTTCTCCCCTCTCAAGCAGTCATCATTCGAGGATGAATGTTTCCAAGGGGGAGATATTGTAATACCCCAAAAAATCCAAACCAATATTAGAGCCATGTACCAAGATCATGCATAGTACATCATGGTTTTTTTGCATTTTTATGAGTAAATTAGATGTATATTAAGGCTTCAAAAAACTCCCAGCTATCAGACGAATCAAAACATTCCTTACCGACTGAATTCTTGAGAAGGATATTGGTATAGTCAACTTTAAAAGAGCATATATATAATTATACTTGGAATTTTTTATATCATAACCTATCAACAGATAGATAATTGACTTATCTTTCCAACAATACCAATTTTCCCTAAATCCGATATTGGAGCAAAGAGTTATTCCTATTTTACTCTAGCATGTCAGGCTGGAAACAGTGTGACGACATTCGTGGTAGCTTACCACATTTGTGACGCTCTACCATGAAGGTCGTCAGCCTTAGGCAGAAACCAGCTCCTAAGTGACGATATTCATGGTAGCTTACCACATTTGTGATGCCCTACCACAAAGGTCGTCAGCCTTAGGCAGAAACCAGCTCCTAAGTGATGACATTCGTGGTAGCTTACCATATTTGTGATGCCCTACCACGAAGGTCGTCAACCTTAGGTAGAAAACAGCTTCTAAGTGATGACATTCATGGTAGCTTACCACATTTGTGATGCCTTACCACGAAGGTCATCAAACTTGGGCAGAAACCATCAATTCCAGCTCCTGTGCGACGACATTTTTGATGGCTTACCACATTTTTTACACCTTATCACAAATATCGTCAGCTATGATTTATAGCAACTGAAAATTTATTCTATAAGGGTATTTTGGTCATTTTCTTCACCTTTCATGACTTATAACCCTAAAGAGGCATAATATTTTTCCCATTTTTCTTCAATTAAGCATCTTAAAAGCCCTCTCTTACACTTTCAATCACAAGATTAGGGTTTTTTCTCAAGATCATCTCCTCAAAGAGCAAGCTTAAGGAATTCTTCAAGAACCTTCAGAAACATTAGATCTCTTTCAAGATTCAATCACTAAGGTGTGCATAGTGTTCATCTATGGACCCAATCCATTCATAGAGCTCAAGAACCATGTTTTAAATATTATTTTGTAAACTTTCTGTGGTGATATGAGTATGTACATATTGACGATTGTTGTTTAAGTTTCAATGTGATGTCTAAAGGTGTTTTCATGGAATATATATGTTTGTTAATTGAAAACCATGAACTTTAAGTGGTTTAATATGGTGCAAGTATGAAACCCACCTATGTCTTAAAGAATGCATGCAAGGTGTTTGATAAAATGCTTAGGATGCTAGAAGTTCATGTTTGTATGGTTCCATGATGTCTAAATGACAAGTTCATGTTAGCTATATACTTCAATATGAATTCCATGTTTTTCATGTGTTGCTATTGTGGTGGTATGAAGCATGCAAGATAATGAAGATATACAATATATACATGAAATATATCCATGCATTCCTTACAATGTTTAAGATGTTGAATAACTATATGAAATATGATACCCCCTACTTATGATATTATTAATTGTGGACTCAAATCTTGTGATCAA
>NW_025865880.1:0-3726 GCF_002878395.1 Capsicum annuum
TATTTTAAAGTGGAATATATACCCCTCTAAAAACTCATACCCAGATTTTATTTTGACTTGTGGTCTACACGCGCTGCCATGTGTCATGCCACGTAATTCCACGTCATATATCATTTTTTACTATAAAAAATTAATTCCACATCATCATTATCATCATCTTCTTCTTCTTCTTCTATTCTTCTTCTTCTTCAATGGCATAATGAATCATATGGAATTCACATGATATGTAATCTTATTAAAATCAAATCAATAATTAATGTCCAAAAAATGTTCGATTTTCACAAAATGGCATCGCGACAATGATGGCGCCGCGACAGTGATGGCACTGAAAAATTCAAAATTCCAGTGACTTTATTTTCCAATCTGAATTGATTCAACATTATCACATAATTCGAGTTCTTGGATGCCATTGAAGAAGAAGAAGAAGAATAAAAAGAAATGTCATTGATGAGTTCTTAGATGCCATTAAAGAAGAAGAAGAAAAAGAATTAATTGTCATTGATGGGTTCGTGGATGCCATTGAAGAAGAAGAAGAAGAAGAAGAAGAAGAAGAAGAAGAAGAAGAAGAAGAAGAAGAAGAAGAAGAAAGAAAAATAATAATTAAAATTATATATATTTATTTAAAGAAATATTAAAAATAATTTTTTAATAAAATATTTTCGTTCTCACTCTCTTTAAAGAGAGTGAAACACACTCTCTTGCCATGTCAGTGTTAGAGGGGTAATAATTTTATTTTAAAATAGTTCAGAGGGGTCATAGGACCTTCTCAAAGTATAAGTGTGTAGTTGGGATTTGGGGTAAAGGTTGGGGGGATATTTGACCATTTTTTCTAGTTAATATAAAAATTATTGAAATGATTATTTGAAATTTTAAAATATAAAAGCGACCACATGTGATTATTTAAAAAAATTAAAAAAATAAAAAACTGACCACATGTGGTTGGTTTTTTCCGACCACAATCTGTGGTCTGTTTTTCTATTTTTTTAGTAGCATTCGTAAAAAAAAAATATCGTTTTTAGATTGTTGGAAAATATGTTCTATGAACATATACAAAATATACGAAGAAGAATACAAAGATAAAGACTTAGTAATTTGAATAACAAACACAGAGTAAAAGGCTTGAAACATGCACGAAAGTTTTCCTAAAAATGATATTTGTTCTCTCTCCTCTGTGAGATTGCTAGTGAATTATATGCAAATAGTTTTAGTGGATATGACAAACCTATTGAATTCTGTACTAAGCAAATAGCGAAGAGGTTCTTTTGGAAAGCAAGAACTTACTTGATCTTTTAGGAAGAAAAATGATTTTTTTTTTTTAAGAATGTTGTATAGGCTTCTCTGTAAAAGATTCCTCAACAAAGTTTATTTTAGAAATAGGAGAAAGTTGGATTTAAATACAATAGGAGAAAATCATACAATGAAAGGGCACACCTTTTTTTTTTTTCAAAAGATATAAATTGAAAGAACACACCCTTTCATTAAAAGACACATTTTTATCAAAAGTCACTACATTAAAAAAAATATCTCTTCTAAATATTAATTTAATTTAAATAAAAATCCTACAAATTATGTTAGAATAAATAATGTTACGATAAGGAAATATATAGTACAAGATAGAATTATCAGTAGAATTGCAATTATTTATTAGAGCTGCTTGAGATAAGTGACAATGCCAAATTTTCTAATATATTGAAAATATTGATCTTGTTATGAACTAATAAAGAATAAAAAATAAGAATAGAGAGAATAGAGAGAGTGATTATTATTTCTTCTCTTGAGGGATGAGAGATCATAAGATTGTAAATATAATGAACAAAACCCCTCTATTTATAGGAAAAATTTACTCCTAGTCTGAGTAAAAGACAGATGCTTCAAATCCTAATTGATATCAAAGTAGATATTAATAGATATTCACTATAATGTAAATACGTTTATAACACTCCCCCTTAAATGTATAATTGGTAGATAATGTGCCTTGTTAAAACCTTACTAAAAAAAACCCAGTAGGAAAAAAATCTAGTGAAGGAAAAAGAGTACACATCTCTAATAATATGTATTTTGGCTGTGTCATTAAAAACCTTACAAGAAAAATCCAGTGGGACAAAACCTCGTAAGGGAAAAAGAATATAACGCGTATTAACTCCCCCTAATGAGAGCATCCTTGAACCTTTGCATCCCGATCTTGTGCACCATCTTCTTAAAAGTTATAATTGGAGAAGACTTGGTAAATAAATCAGTCACATTGTCAGTTGAATGAATCTATTGTACGTTAATATCATCATTCTTTTGTAGCTTATGTATGTAGAAAAGCTTTGGAAAAATGTACTTTGTTCTATCTCCATTTATGAATCCTCCCTTAAGATGTGTTATGTATGCTGAATTATCTCTGTATAAAATTGTGGGTAGATTGTAATATTTCACACCATATTTTTCTCGAATGGGATGTATCATGGACCTCAACCATACACATTCTCTGCTTGCTTCATGAATAGCTATTATCTCAGCATGATTCGATGAAGTGGCTACGATAGACTGCTTTGTATATCTCCAAGATATGGCAGTATCCCCACATGTGAACACATTGTATGTTTGAGACCGAGATTTATGTGAGTTAGATGAGTACCCAACATCAGCATGACCAGTAAGATCGGGACTGCAATCTTTAGAATAAAATAAACTCATGTATCTTATCCCATTTTGATGTCTCTTAGTAAGAGTAAAAATATACCTTGCTAACAAATTGAGCGAAAGGTTATATTGGGTCTTGTAGTTTTTTATACGATACATAAGTGCACCAATTGTACTAAGATATGGTACTTCATAACTAATCCAAATTGGTATATTTCTCATTTCAGCAAATAATCTTATTGCTTTTGAAAACTCTCCAAGAGTTTCAATAATTTTCAAGCTATAAGCTTATACAATATAAGGATTATCACTAAGTTTCCTAGAAACTTTTATATTTTGAATCCTTAAAGAAGTTTTCATACAAAATTTTGTCAAGTGACAATAGTTAACATTTTATGTGTGACATCTTCAAGTATCTAGACTGCAAATCAAATTAGTTTTCACTTACCAAGATGCACCCTTTCATATTACTTGATAAATGTTTCTATGTCAGCATGCTTAAACAAACGTAGAATTCAGATCCTCGTAATCTTTCACAATATTGTGCCAATATTGTGTTAAAGATATTGATGATATATCATTTTGTATCGGTTCACAATGCAACATAACATTTTGAGATCTCATCACTTCATTATTTTCAGGTACATGAACCTCTCATAAGGTTTCATGAAGTGTTATGTCGTAGGCTCTTCAAGAGCTCATTGTCTCCTTATTATGATTATTTGCTCCTTGTTTCATTTGAAATCGATTAGTCTACCATGCTTCATGCATGCATACACTTTGTCCTTCAAGGATACAAAATAGGAGCACTTGCAGCTTAAATATGAGATGTTTTCGGCATTTGACTTGAATTATCTTTTGAATGAGGATCTGATGATAATTCCTAACATACTTCATAGCTTCTTATTATCTCCCCCTTATGTTAGGAAAGATAACATACATCCTCCATCTTCTTTGATGGATCCATCTTTGTGCATCATGGTACATTCATTAATCGTATACCGCACATCAAAACTATTAGATGGAATAGTTCGTTCATGACCTTGAACCAATTGAGGGGAAAGAAATAATCATAATTTATTGGTCTAATGCATACAA
>NW_025865881.1:0-2786 GCF_002878395.1 Capsicum annuum
ACCACTAAATGGCCTTGGTTAATAAATGGTAAATGGATTTACTGGTTGCTTGGTAATGGTTTTAATTGGCCAATAATGGTGGGATATGTAGGAAAGTCGTAGAAGGTGGAGGTCTCGAGGGGACCAAAATTGGAAACTCATATTTGCTGATGTGAGGTTGGTCTTAGTGATCGTGTGCACAATGTCACACTATATTTATGTGGATATACTAGTCATCCCAGGTTTTCTTTACTAGTCGTGCGGCTATACGCACTGGGGCCCTTTCAGTATAGGGATCTAAACCCATATATCCTATGGATGATTTAGGATGGCAGAGCTACATAGCCTAGGTAAAGGTTTTAAAGGCATGCTAAACCCGATTCCCTTTCCCATCATGGTTATATATATAGAAGTACAATTGTATGTATTATGTATGGTTTTACTTGGATTAGTAAATGGCATTATCTTATCCTTATCCTGAGTGCATGCTAGTGTTCACCCACTAACCCATCTTCGAACGACTGTATACCCACCTATGCAGGATCAGGCCATTCTACTTCTTGTTATTATTGATCTAACTCGGGGACAGTCGATGTTAGATTGAAGTGGTGAGCTTTCATAGTTTTTAAGGCATCAATTTTATGTCATGGGTTACTTTACATATTTAATGTCTTCTTTCATAGACTTTAGTTTTGGCTATGGTGGGGGGCATATCCCAACTAGGTACTCTTTAGTTGTCTTAAGGGATTTGTATGGACAATTATCAACTAGGGTATGGTATGTACTGGTTATGTTTCATCTATATATATATATACATTAGATAATTATAATTAGTTTTGGTTTATGGGTTTTGGCATTGGTTTGGTTGGTTATTGGGTAGTTGGACTTGGTTGCGATGGTCTCGAATATAGACTTATCTTAGTTGGGTTGGTCTCGGATATAGACTTATCCTAAATTCACCCCATGATTGGATACACTATCTTGTTGTATGTTCAAACTTCACCTAACTCATGGTATGCATTTGGTGGTTGGGTTGGGAAAGAGGGTGGTTCTCTGTCCTGGTTGGGCTTGAGATTTCCCCTTACAACAAGGCCCTGGTTCAGGTCGTGTCAAGTTGGTATCAAATCTTTAGGTTTTGATGTCATGGGGTATCCACGGCCGTGTCAAGTCGAGTCTTACTTATGGGTGTGTCGTGTACCACAATTATAACCAGAAGGCTATGAGGCATTTAAGAATATCTCACTTTCTTTGTTATTCTAATTTCGGGCTATGAAGTCTAAGGTCTTGAACTCTTATCTAAATCTTCCTTGGTTCTCTCTACGGATCATGTATTCTTAGCAATCTAAAGTTTGTGGAAACTCTCCTGTCCCACTCAAGGACAATATGGATGGACCTAGTCCAACTCATGGGGCACAGACCCGACCAACGGTCACAGCTTCAGGTTTTCTTTGTTGAGTTCCACCGCTCTCCACTGACCCTATCTTGGAAGTGATATTTATACTCGGCTACCTTAAAGGGAAGTTACTAATGTTAAGTTTTGTTAGCCTAATAATCTATGGACCTAAATAGTGATAACTCTATCATATCTATCTTATCTTAGTATGGGGAGGAATGAGGTAAGGTTGGTAAATAGGCAAGGTAAAGGGTCTCGATCTTTTAAAAAAAAAAAAGATACCAATGGTATGGCGGTAAATGGTCCAATGGGGCTTATTCCACATCATCTTATTTTCTTTATAAATTTTATGATTTGTCACACCGTGGTTGTTGAGAGGGAGAAAAGAATCGGTATTTTAGTTGTGGTCAGTTAGGTCTTGTGTGATAGGGATGTCCCATAAGGGTTGCCGCTTAGGAAAATAGAGTATTGGCTTTTACATCTAGCTCTGACAGTCGTCAGGATTATCTTAATGTTCTTTTGATACCAATGCTGGTATGTTGAAAACTCTTTTCCTTGTAGTGTATATGGTCTACCTGGTTTGGGGTCCCCTCTTTTTTGTGACCTCATCGGTGGTTGTGTATTTTGGTCTCAAGATTACTTTGTACTCTTTTCTTCTTTTGTTTCTACCCTGGTAGGTGACTCTAATTACCCAAAGAGTCTATAAAGGTTGTGTGGTATCTGTTTGTTGTAAAGGTGTCTTGGTGGATTTGTGTGTAAATTGAATATAGTGGATTTTGGTGTCATTCGAGGGAATAGATTAGTTTCACTCGTGCTATTCTTTATTAGAATTTTGGATCCATAAAAAGGTTACCTTTAGGCTCCCTGGTAAGTCGATTATGGAATAGGAGAATGGTTTTATTGAATGGGAGAATAGTTTTATTCGGGTTCCTAGTTTGTAAGGAAAAGGATATATCTTAGAACTTGGAGATTAGTCTCCAAAGGGATGTCCTTATTAGTCGGTCTGGGTTAAAGATCCTAACTCAAAAGGTCTTTCCTTACATTCAGTTTTGGTGGTGCATGAATTTCCTAGGGTCTTTTCTGATGACCCTCTACGTGTCTTTGTAATTGGAAGGTTGGTTTGGGATTGGTCTTGTTTTGGGAACTTGTTCAATTTTTATTCTTTCTGTATAGAATAGTTTCAGAGGTGTGAAAAAAGTTTAAAGTTGCAATTTAGGGATCTCTTAGATAAAGGTTCTCTTTATCTTAGTGTTTCTCCATAGGGGGTTTTGTTTTTGCATGCATAAGGGGAATGGTTTTCCCAAAAATAGATAGGTTATCGGTGGGTGACTAAGGAATTGGGAGCGTCCTCCTTGTGAGGTAAGACTTATATGTATATTCTATTCTATATGGGGTATTTTGATAGTATTGAATG
>NW_025865882.1:0-1704 GCF_002878395.1 Capsicum annuum
AACCATTTTATTATATAATAAATAATTTTAAAAAATAAATTCAAAAACAAAAATGGTGAAAAGTCACGATCAGTTATTAAAATTGTGGTTATAAATTGTGTTTATCATTTATTTCCTTATTATTTATTTATAAAATATTTTTCATATTGAATAATCGAAAAAGTCATGTCTTTTTTTTTCACGCTCTCAATAACAACAATAACCCATTTTTATTAATAACCGTCAGGTGCAACATATGATCGATCTGTCGTAGTAGATTAACCTCTGTAGACACAAATCGCTGCTCAATCCCTACCACCATCCGTCGACATGTTAAGAACAAGGAATAAGCATAATGATTATTATTAAATACTAAATAAGAATTAAAAATTCAAAGTCGACAAAAAAATAAAATGAATGTTCGTAGATTTTTGAATCCCTTAGGTAGATCCGATATACAAAAGGAGAAAAATACATACATGCGCTAAAATAAAAAACATTACCTAATTAGTATTACTATTATTATTATTATTGTCAATCAGATATTTTCATCCGACAGCCTTGCTCCGAAGTCAGCCAAATCTCTTTGGAGTTCATCAAACTGGCTTTAAAGTTCACGCAAGGACTCTATGTGAATATTATTGTACAAATCTGGATCATTCATATTTGTAAGGAGAGACCTAATTTTAAATTATTGTATCTTGGAAAGAAAAGAAAATTACTTTAAAATAAATCTAACAGATGGGTAATCTATTGCAAAATATATTCTTTCTGTTAGATAACTTACAACATACTGGCAATCTTTTGCAACAGATGTATATATCTGTTTGATTTCTGTAATTGGTTGATCAACTGTCATAACAGATGTCTCCAATTGTTTGACAATATAATCATATGTGTCATCTATTGCAATTAGCTAGTCATCTGTTTATTCAATTTAAGCTATAGATGGACTAGAAAGAATAAGGTGCGTGCAGATGGATCCACTATCATATGTGTAGGAGTTAAGTATGTATTACTGATAAGGTCACCGGGACAACACACACAAAGTATAATGTTTTTGTGAATGCAGTTTTTAATCGATTAGACATTGATCATTCAAACAAGATTCTGCATTGTACCATTAAGTTTGATGGTTTTGAAATTGATAAGGCTGAGGACCTTATAAAGATGGTGCAGATACCTGTTACGAATTACTGACGATTGTTGCTCGTATTTATGCCTGTCAAATTTTGAGAAGAGATCAATATTTGTCGTCACTGTAGAGATTCAATAGCGATTAGACTAACTTTTAAGGTGCATTGGACCCTTAGAGGGCCTTCAAAGCTTAGCACTGCATCTAAAAAGAACGGAAAACCAATATAGTTATTGCCCTGGCCAAAATTTATATGGTTGGGTTGCTCTCTCGGGTTGATGATTATATGCCAGAAGGTGCGGTAGGAGAATGCTTTCGAGGAAAAAAGGGTGGTTGATGGAAGACTATATCATCTGAGAGCTAATTGAAGAAGAGACATAGGGTAGAAAGTAACTTCTAACAAATTTGGTCAATGGAATCATCTTAACAGATGCGAAATCTGAATCAAGTGCAAATATGAAAGTATATCCAGCAATGTAATTTCATCTGTTGTGTCTCTGAAAGAAAAATAATTCAGATGGAAACTTTGCTAGGTAGCTGCGAGGTCGGGATTATCACCTAGGTAGAAAATAAGAGAAGACTAACAAAGC
>NW_025865883.1:0-1086 GCF_002878395.1 Capsicum annuum
TACAAGAGACTATTTATAGTCTTACAAAACAAAATGACTAAGACACCTTTAATGAGCTTTTACACTCCAAGGGCGCCCCTCCTTAACACTCCAAGAAAGTAATAAAATGCTCTTAATGAGTTTGAACACTCCAAGGCTACCCCTCCTGTAACGCCCTGAGTTTATACCTCGGACATCACATGGTTCTTGCGACCCCGAAGGACCACAAGCTAACCCATGACTGGTACCTGTTGTGAGCACTGAATAATAATACTGAAATAAATGTGGAATCAGGCTGAATTTTCCATAAGGTTCATAGCTGAAATCAAATAATGATAAATAAATACTGTAAGCTGAATATCTGTTTGAAATAGTCTAGTCTAAAAGCCTCTAATTGTCTGAATATGGAGTTGATAGGACAAGTTCCCAACTAACTCTGACTACTGAATCTACTAAATACTAAAATGATAACTCTATCCTCAAACTATGAGGACCCACCACTAAATCTGATGTTGCTAAAAGTCTGGGATGCTAGGTACGGTCAGGAGCCCGTGCATCCGAACCTATAATATAAGACATCATACGCAAAGAAAGAGTATGCGTCAGTACTTTGAATGTACTGGTATGCTAAGCGAGGTAGGTTGATATGCAAGGGTTTATATATATGAACAATAACTGGCTGAGTAACATGAATATAACTGAATGAGAGTACATGTATATCTAAAACTACTGTAATTATTGATTATGTAATGTTGCGTAAAAATGTACTTTACTGTATTGAGATCACTGATAACTGAATTACTGATAACTGGGTGACTTTTTCGATAGTCCTAATTTTGTGGAACTGAACTTAGTTTTGTATTGAGCTGGGTGACTGTGTCTGGCAGTCTTGATTCTGAGAACTAAACTGAGGATTTATACTGATTCTGAAGCTGACACTGTAACTGTGGAAGTATTTATCTAACCGACATACCCCGATTATAAAATGAGTTGGGGTCTAACCTGTGACCCAGTTGGAAGGGTGTTAGCACCTTGCCAAGGGATACTAACAATGGCTATTAGTTAACCCTATCTAGCAGGAAGGCATATCGTCAACCCTCACTGGCA
>NW_025865884.1:0-2999 GCF_002878395.1 Capsicum annuum
ATTATTATATAACTCTCTTTTTAAATGAGTTATGTAAAAAAAAATGCGTAACTCTCTTAAAAAGAGATTTATGTACTTTTTCAGAATTTAACTCAATTTAGCAAATTACGTTAAATGAAATTCACATAAGTCTCTCTAAAAAGAGAGTTAAGCATATTATAGTTACCTTTTATATACATGACACATTATGGTAATTTTTTTAATCTCATGGCATATTTTTGTTCCGGACTCACCTACTAAGAATTTTAATTATTTATCCGACTAGTGGAGTTTCTTTTTTGGGTGTTGCTAAATGACTTGAAGGAAAATAACTCGAATGACTCAAATTTTGAAAAATTAATTATTTGTCCTTTGGCTCCAAAACCGACTATTTTTCCCTCCAAAAATGCAAAATCACCTTTGATTGTTTTTTTTTAATTATTCACAACAAACTTCTTTTATACTCTTTTACTTTACTCTTACATTTCTCTTCAGTATTTCATTCTACTTTACTCTATTAGATTTCTCTTAACTATTTCACTGTACATTCTCATTAATTATTATATCCTTTATCTTATGATTGTGGCGTAATGGATCATAATGATAAGAATAGTCAATTAAGAGCAACATTAAATGACATTTTGGGGTTGGAGAAAAGTGATAGTTTGCTTCATGATAAAAATTCATATGATGGCTATGATGATAGTCCAAATCGATATTTAGACAGTGATGACGAAGACCTTCAAAACTTGATCGATGAGGAGATGAATAGGTCTCATCAATCGGATCAAGATAAATATTTAAGTATTTCCGACGGCGAGGAATATGATCATCAGGAGGATGACGTTGACGAAGAGGAAGGCACAATACATGATGATAGCTACACCGACAACCAATATACCGCAGGCCCTGTTGTAGGTATGTCTTTCCATAGTGTACGATCCGCATTCGCATTTTACAAAGAACACAGTTGATTGACTGGTTTTGGCATTGTCAAGAAAAGTGCAAAAAAGATGGGTGGTCAAATAAAATATGTGACATTTGGATGTGGTAAGTCTCGAAAACCAAAAGCTAGGAATAAAAACAAAAGGGTGGATTGCAAAGCTAGTGTTAACTGTCATGTGATGAATGATGGTTTGTGCGTTGCGAGATCAGTTATTTTAGAGTACAATCATAAAATGGATCCTACACTATCTCATTTTTTGCCTTGCCACATGGAATTGAGCAGGACTTTGAAAAGAAGTCTTGTAGCCCATGATATTGCTGGAAGGCCATAAAAGAGCATAAGACTCTTGGAATTTGAAGTTGGAGGCCCTGAATAATGATGTGTACTCCCAAGGACTATCGAAATTACATTCTTCAGCAACGGAGGCTCCGAACACTTTCCACTGATGCTGCCGCATTACATAAATTATTTTTGGAAATACAGGCCAAGGATGAAATTTTTTTTTATTATATAGACTTTGATAATACTGGGAGACTTTGAAATATGGTATGGGTGCACACACATTGCAAGGCTGCTTACTACGACTTCAGCGATGCCATATGTTTTGATATAACCTACCTCGTGAATCAATGACGCAACCATTTGCTTCATTCATTGGTGTTAATCATCACAACCAATCCATACTTCTAGGATGTGCTTTGATCACAAGTGAGGACATCAAAACATATGTGTTTGTATTCAAAACTTAGGTTGCGGCCATGGGCGAAACCTCTCCAACGGCTATCCTTATAGACCAATGTGAAAGTATTAAGGCAGCCATTTGTGAGACGCTACCAAATATTGTCCACAGATATTGCATTTGACACATCTTTACTAAGCTACCTGTAAAGCTTAGGGGTGTGTGTAATTATAAGCGAGTCAAGGCTCACTTCAAAACGATTATCTTTGACAGCATTACCATTGCCAAATTTGAGGACAAATGGCATGCATTCGTTGAAGAATATGATGTGGATGGATGAATTTGGTTCTAAAGTCTTTATTCGGAGCGGTCTAAATGGGTTCTCGTATTTCTCAAGAACTACTTTTGGGCTGGCATGATGTCCATGCAAAGGTGTGAGTCAATGCATGCCTTCTTTGATGGCTACATCATTGGTCAAAGCTCTCTAAAGCAATTTGTTGGGAAATATGAGGTTGCCCTCAGGTTTAAATATGAGAAAGAAATGGAGAGTCAAGCTAGTAAAAGAAAGCAACTTGTACGACCTGCCACCATGTTCGATTGGGATATTCAGATTTATGGCCACTACATCTGCGCTATTTATGATTTCTTTAGGGTGCATGTTGCAAGGCTACCTCATTGTGAAATAGAAAGGCATGTCGATTTTGATACGGTGGAGGGAGTTGAGGTATACAACATGACAGATCTTTTGATACGCAGTGATTATTACGGAGATAATTTTGTCTTCACCGTGGAGTATCATCCAGACAATCGATATATTGAATACAATTGCAAGACCTTTGAAAGTGAAGGGATTGTGTGCTGCCATATTTTGAGAAAGATAACTTTAAAAAGGATTCGCCTGTTTCACGATAGATATATACTTCATCCCTAGATGAGAGACATAGTACGCCCACACTTGAGTAAATTATTCCTAGGAGGGTACCCAATAATCACAGATGAGTACCGACAATACAATACGCTAAAGAAATGGTTCAATAGAAACTACGACATCGCTTTGGACTATCCCGTTAGACGTAGGGACTTGAAAAATATTTTGAAAGCAAATTTCAAAGCGTACTTGGACTGGGATGATGACATGGTTGTCCTTAACATTCTTGATTTAGACTCTAATAGTGATGTAACATTTATAAGAAATCTAAGAGAAATTCACTCACGTGGAAGGCCCCAGATAAATATAAATTGATCTTCATGTCAAAACGCCTTTTGTGGAGGTGCTAGGAGATGAGGTTACAGATATTATGATGTATATGATGAGGATCAAAGCAGCCAAGGTAGGAGTGGCGGTGGCAGATGGGGTCGTAGAGGAAGTAAATGGGGTGGTGTGTGTGGTAGTAG
>NW_025865885.1:0-4233 GCF_002878395.1 Capsicum annuum
TAGGAGGTTATGTTGTTGGTGGCTTTATTTGTTGATAATTTTTAAGTGTCAGTGACTTTAAAAGTGAACTTTTGTTTAGAAAGTGATGTTGTTGGTTACTTTATATGTAGAAAATGCTTAAGTGTCGATGACTTTAAAAGTGAACTTTTATTTAGTAGGTGCTGTCGTTGGTGACTTTATTTTTTGAAAATGCTTAATTGCCGGTAGCTTTAATAATAAATTAGTGTTTTGAAGGTGGTGGTGTTGGTGACTTTATTTTTTGAAAACGCTTAACGTTTGGTGACTTTAAAAGTGAATTAGTTTTGTTGGGGCCTTTGTTAGTTGAAAAAAACTCATGTTTTGGTGACTTTAATCGTGACCTAGTATTTAGGAGGTGATGGTGTTGGTGACTTTATATGTGAAAATGCTTAAGTTCCGGTGACTTGAATAGTGATGTTTTATTTGGAATGTGATGTTGTTGGTTACTTTATTTGTTGAAAATGCTTAAGTGCCTATGACTTTAAAAGTGAACTTTTGTTTAGGAGGTGATGTTGTTGGTAACTTTATTTGTTTAAAATACTTATGTTTCGGTGACATTAATAGTGAATTAGTGTTTAGAAGGTGGTTTTGTTGGTGACTTTATTTGTTTAAAAGGATTAACTTTTGGTGAATTTAATGTCAATTAGTTTCATTGGTGCCTTTGTTAGTTGAAAAAGCTTAAGTTTTGGTGACTTTAATAGTAAACCAATATTTAGGAGGTGATGTTGTTGGTGACTTTACTTGCTGAAAATGCTTAAGTACCGGTGACTTTAAAAGTTAAATTTTCTTTAGAAGGTGATGTTGTTGGTTACTTAATTTGTTTAAAATGCTTAAGTGGCGATGACTTTTAAAGTGATCTTTTGTTTAGGAGGTGATGTTGTTGGTGACTTTACTTGTTGAAAATGCTTAAGTGTCGGTGACTTTAATGGTGAATTAATGTTTTGAAAATGGTGTTGTTGGTGACTTTATTTGTTGAAAATGCTTAACATTTGGTGACCTTAATAGTGAATTAGTTTCGTTGGCTCCTTTGTTAGTTGAAAAAGCTTAAGTTTTGGTGACTCTACTATTAAACCAGTTTTTAGGAGGTGATGTTGTTGGTGACTTTATTTGTTGAAAATGCTTAAGTGCCGGTGACTTTAAAAATAAATTTTCTTCAGAAGGTGATGTTGTTGGTCACTTTAGTTAGGGAACTAGTGTTTAGACGATGATTTTATTGGTTACTTTATTTGTTGAAAAAGCTTATGTGCCGGTGACTTATATAGTGAATTAGTGTTTAGAAGGTGATGTTGTTGGTGACTTTATTAATTGAAAATGCCTAACTTTTGGTGACTTTAAAAGTGAATTAGTTTTGTTGGTGCCGTTGATAGTTCAAAAAGCATAAATTTTGGTGACTTTAATAGTGAAGGAGTGTTTAGGGGGTGACGCTGTTGGTGACTTTATTTGTTGAAAATTCTTTAGTGTCGGTGACTTTCAAAGTGAACTTTTGTTTGGAAGGTGATGTTGTTGGTTACTTTATTTGTTGAAAATGCATAAGTACCGGTGACTTTAAAAGTGAACTTTTGTTTAGGAAGTGATGTTATTGGTTACTTTATTTACAGAAAATTCTTAAGTGATGGTGAATTTAAATGTGAACTTTTTTTTAGGAGGTGATGTTGTTGGTGACTTTATTAGTTGAAAATGCTTAAGTGCCGGTGACTTTAAAAGTTAATTAGTTTCGTTGGTGCGTTTGTTAGCTGAAAAAGCTTATATCTTGGTGACTTTAATCGTGAACTAGTATTAGAAGGCGATGTTATTGGTGACTTTATTTGTTAAAAATTCTTAAGTGCCGGTGACTTTAATAGTGATGTTTTGTTTGAAATATGATGTTGTTGGTTACTTTATTTGTTGAAAATGCTTAAGTGCATGTGACTTTAAAAGTGATGTTTTGTTTAGGAGGTGATGTTGTTGGTGACTTTATTTGTTGAAAATGATTAAGTGGCAGTGACTTTTATAGTGAATTAGTATTTAGAAGGTGGTTTTGTTGTTGACTTTTTTTCTTGAAAATGCTTAACTTTTGGTGACTTTAATGGTGAATTAGTTTTGTAGGTGCCTATGTTAGTTGAAAAAGCTTAAGTTCTGATGACTTTAATAGTGAACGAATGTTTAGGAGGTGATGTTGTAGGTGACTTTATTTGTTGAAAATGCTTAAGTGCCAGTGACTTTAATTGTGAGCTTTTGTTTTGAAGGTGATGTTGTTGGTTACTTTGTTTGTTCAAAATGCTTATGTGCCGGCGACGTTAAATGTTAATTAGTGTTTAGAAGGTGATATTGTAGGTGACTTTATTTGTTGAAAATGCTTAACGATTGGTGACTTTGAAAGTGAATTAGTTTCGTTGGTGCCTTTGTTAATTGAAAAAGCTTATGTTTGGTGACTTTAATATTGAACTGGTGTTTAGGAGGTGATGTTGTCGGTGACTTTATTTGTTAAAAATGATTAAGCGCCGGTGACTTTAAAAGTGAACTGTTGTTTGTTTGGTGATGTTAATGGTTACTTTATTTGTTGAAAATGCTTAAGTGCCGGTGACTTTAATAGTGAACTTTTATTTAGGATGTAATGTTGTTGGTTACTTTATTTGTTGAAATTGCTTAAGTGGCAGTGACTTTAAATGTGAACTTTTGTTTAGGAGGTGATGATGTTATTGGTGACCATATATGTTGAAAATGCTTAAGTGCCGGTGACTTTAATAGTGAATCAATGTTTAGAAAGTGGTGTTGTTGGTGACTTTATTTGTCGAATATACTTAACATTTGGTGATTTTAATAGTGAATTAGTTGATTTGGTGCCATTGTTAATTAAAAAAGCTTAAATTTTGGTGACTTTAATCGTGAACTAGTGTTTAGGAGGTGATGTTGTTTGTGTCTTTATTTGTTGAAAATGCTTAAGTGCCGGTGACTTTAACAGTGAACTTTTGTTTGGACGGTGATGTTGTTGGTTACTTTATTTGTTCAAAATGCTTAAGTGCCGGTGACTTTAAAAGTAAATTAGTGTTTAGAAGGTGATGTTGTTGGTGACTTTATTTGTTGAAAAATGCTTAACTTTTGGTGACTTTAAAAGTTAATTAGTTTCGTTGGTGCCTTTATTAGTTGAAAAAGCTTAAGTTTTGGTTACTTTAATCGTTAACTGGTGTTTAGGAGGTGATGTTGTCGGTGACTTTATTTGTTGAAAATGCTTAAGTGTCGGTGACTTTAAAAGTGAACTTTTATTTGTTAGGTGATATTCTTAGTTACTTTATTTGTTGAAAATGCTTAAGTGCCGGTGACTTAATAAGTGAACTTTTGTTTAGGATGTGATATTGTTGATGACTTTATTTGTTGAAAATGCTAAAATGCAGGTGACTTTAATAGCAAATTAGTGTTTAGAAGGTGTTGGTATTGTTGACTTTATTTGTTGAAAAAGCTTAAGTTTTGGTCACTTTAAATGTGAATTAGTGTTTAGGAGGTGATGTTGTTGGTAACGTTGTTTTTTGAAAATGCTTAAGTACCGGTGACTTGAATAGTGATGTTTTGTTTGTAATCTGATGTTGTCGGTTACTCTATTTGTTGAAAATGCTTACGTGCAAGTGACTTGAAAAGTGAACTTTTGTGTAGGTGGTGATGTTGTTGGTGACTTTATTTGTTTTAAATGCTTTAGTGCCGGTGACTTTACAAGTGAATTATTGTTTAGAAGGTTGTTTTGTTGGTGACTTTAATGGTTGAAAATGCTTAACTTGTGGTGAATTTAATAATGAATTAATTTCTTTGGTGAGTTTGTTAGTTGAAAAAGCTTATGTTTTGGTGACTTTAATAGTTAACTAGTGTTTAGGCTGTGATGTTGTTGGTGACTTTATTTGTTGAAAATGCTTAAGTGCCGGTGACTTTAAAAGTGAACTTTTGTTTAGAAGGTGATTTTGTTGGTAAATTTTTTTGTTGAAAGTGCTTAAGTGGCGTGACTTTAAATGTGAATTTTGTTTAGGAGATGATGTTGTTGGTGACTTTATTTGTTGAAAAGAGTTAAGTTCTGGCTACTTTAATAGTGAATTAATTTATTGAAGTTGGTGTTGTTACTGACTTTATTCGTTAAAAATGCTTAAATTTTGGTCACTTTAATAGTCAATTTGTTTCTTGGGTGCCTTTGTTAGTTGAAAAAGCGTAAGTTTTGGTGACTTTAATCATCAACTAGTGTTTAGGAAGTGATGT
>NW_025865886.1:0-2751 GCF_002878395.1 Capsicum annuum
AAAAAAAAAAATTAAAACCCTAAAATCGATCCAATATTTTTCACTTATTCAAATACCTAATCCCAAAATTTTCCATGGCTTTCGAGGAACTAGAAGCCATTGAAGTTCTCCGATGGTCATGGAATTCATGGCTAGTAAACAAATTCGAATTATCAACTTTAATTATCCCCTAATCAATTATGTGTACACCGTTAATGTAATTTAATAAACTTCCTATACTTATGATCCTCTTATATGTAATTAATATGGAGCAGTTTTGAATCCATATGCTCGTGTTGATTACCAATCAAGAATTTGGATTTGCCCTTTTTGTTACCAGAAGAATCCGTTTCCAAAATCTTATTTAGGAATTAATGACAATAATATACCTTCTGAGCTTTTCCCTACTTATAGTACAGTACAGTATCATTTAGCGAAAAAGGGTTTAGCTCAGTCAACTACCTTAAACCAGCCTCGTTAGTAAACTTCCAAAATCCACTGGAATCTCATCAGATCCGGTCGCCCTACCCCTTCACATCCTGTGAACAGCCTCTCTGATCTCCTCCACCTTAAAACGTCTACAATAACTAAAATCACGACACTCCTCTGAGTGCTCCAGTTCCCTGAACACAACAACTCTATCCCCTTCATCATTCAAGAGCTTATGAAAATATGACTGCCATCTTTTCTTAATGTGACCATCCTCCACCAACACTCTACCATCCTCCCCCTTAATGCACTTCACCTGGTCGAGGTCACGACCCTTCCTCTCCCTAGCCTTAGCAAGCCTAAACCACCTCTTTTTCCCCTTCTCTCTCCTTTAACCCCGCATACAAGCTCTCAAACGCTGCCGTCTTAGCAATCGTAACTGCTAACTTAGCCTCCTTCCTAGCTAACTTGTACTCCTCCCTATTAACCCGTTTCTCCTCTTCATCCTTTCTCTCAACCAACTTAGTATACGCCCCCTTCTTAGTCTCCACTTTCTTCTTAACTTTTCATTCCACCACCAATCCCCTTGACGATGACTGGTCCGGCCCTTGGAATCACCCAACACCTCACTAGAAGTCTCCTTGATGTGCACCTAGCCACCCTATCCCACATACCATCCACGTCCAGCCTACACTCCCACAACCCCCATTCCCGCCACCTTTTCCCCTATCTCCAGCGCAATCACCGGCGTCAAGCCACCTCACTTAATTCTAGGTCAACCCTCCTCACCCTTTCTCTTCTTATCCTTCTTTATACCCAAGTCCATCACCAAGAGTCTATGTTGGGTCGAAAGATTATCACTCGAAATGACTTTACAGTCCTTACACAACACCCTTTCCCCTTTCCTAAGCAGCAAAAAGTCAATTTGGGTCTTGGCTATCGCGCTTCGGAAGGTGATCAGGTGATCATCCTTCTTCGAAAAGCTCGAATTCACCACCACCAGCCCAAAGGACCTCGCATAGGTTGATCTTGGTTTTGGAGAATGCTGTTGAGTTGGGATGTTCCATGGTGAGTGTGAGCTTTCTTCCGAGCGGGTAAAATGTCCCAAAACTCACTTGTGGAATTATTACCCTGGATATATTGGTGGTGGTGGTGGTGCGCTTATCTAGTTCAGTTTAATAATATATCCAACTAACAATGAGTTATTTCTTTGAAACATATAATACTGCAGAAGTATTAACATGTTGCCTAGTAATATTTTTTAATGCAATTTAAGCAGTTCTAGTTTTCCAAAGGTTTTATACATCAGAGAAGAAACTAGAGAAGTTTGGGTGTCATTTGGGGTTAAAAAATTTAGCTCAAAACCCAAATTCAAGCTCTAGTTTTGGAAATATGTCATTGTTGTCGAGATGTGTTCGGTATCGAGCTTAGATTGGCGGGATATGGGGTTGAACCGGCGATTGTGTTTGTTGTGGATGGTTGCTCCTTTGCTAACACATCAAGTACACTTGAGAAACATTTTGTACCCTTTAATTCCATTTTCAAAACAAAAAAAAATTAACCTAAGTTCAATTGTTTTCCAAAACATGTAACAAGTATATCGTGGTGCTAATTTGTTATGATTGTATTTATTTTTCCCTATTTTATGAATCACATTTAAGACACTAACTTAAAATTTAATTTAGAGGCCTCTACTGATTAAGTTATCAAATAAAAATCATAAAATAATCATTCATGAATGTTATTCAATTAAATAAAATGTTGGCACAAAACAATAAACTCTCAAACAAAAAGGCTTAATTTTGTTAAATTCTTGTGAAATAACAAAATTAATTATATTCTTTATTTATGCGGATGTATGTGTGAAATGTTAAAAGTCTATGAAAACAAGAAGCATATGAAAATAGTAAACAACATTAAATTCATGTCTCACATTTTAACACATCATAGAAAAACATAGATTTCAATAAAATTTTATTTTGATTTGTTATATCATAATTTTCACTTAAAAGACCCAACCAATTAGACGGTGTAGTTGAAGAAATCCTTTTGAGTGCAGATTCGGTATCTTTTACACTAATCTTTGATTTTAACTTGTTAATTTCCTTAATCAAATCTCTTTCAAAATTCTCGATCTGTTGTGACAGTTGTTCCTCAAGTCTTTCTGAATCAGTTCCTTCAATTTTTTTCCCATGTAGAACACTCAGAGTTCTCTTCAATTGCCTTTCCTTTCCCTTGTCATCGATTGTCACTTTTTTCTTTTGGTCCATTCTCGCATGTCTTTTGTGCTCACAAATTTTTTCAACTGTTGTCCTACAACTTGAGGAACACTCGGTTGCTTTT
>NW_025865887.1:0-1494 GCF_002878395.1 Capsicum annuum
GTCAAAACATCATAATAATCATGCTTGATAATAAAATCAATGATAATTCATCTCAAAATCTGGAAATTACTGCAATAAGCGTGAAAATATGAAAATAAACATGTAATTCAACTTATAATTCACTTGAAATCTCATAATCTTGTAAATGGCAACATCGGATATGAACCCTAATTTCAATTTCATGGAAAATCATATAAAATCAAATAACTTTGTAATTTAAAATAAGTTTTGGGAACAAGGTTGAAAGGAGTATCCTTGTTCATAAACCCCACATACCTTGATTGAAGATTAGATGAAGAAACTTGATCTATTGATTCCTATTTGAGTTCTTAAAGATGGATCCTTGATTATCTTGCCTTAGGAATCCTCAATCTTAAGTTTTCTTGGCGAAGCCATGGTGGAATTTGATTTCTTGGAGAAGGATCTTTGAACTCTAGGATTTTTGTTTGAGACAAAATTGATGAATATAAGCCTAAAGTGCTTAGAATAGGCTTAAATCTTATGTTTGAATGGATTGGGGGCTTGGGTATTGACCAAAATACCATTTTTAAACTCCCAAACGAAACTGGAAAAATAATCAAAAATCCCAATTTACTGGGCCACCGCAACGCACCACTATCGCAGTGGATCACTAGAAAAAGGATGAATCAGAACTGGGCTTTTTCCGCGATGCAGAGCTATCACGGTGCCCCATAATTTTTTCCATTTTGGCCACTGGTGCGATGCGCCAACATCGCATTGGTCTACTGGATTTTGAAAAATAAGAATTTGGACCTCTCTACGACGCGCTGAAATGAGGTCTACTGGAATTGACAATTATGAATTATGCCTCACCGCGACGCGCTGAGAGTCTAGGTGGAACACTATTTTGCTAAAAATGCTCTAACATCTTCACCGAGTGTTGGTATTAGGCGAATTTGGTATTGATGGAAAGCTTATTCAATTTTCCACACAATGAAAAGTTGAAATCTTGAAAATTCCACATGGAATAAATATTATTCATTTCTGAAGATATCCCTTAACATTTTAGGAACGAATTTAAGCTAGGGAAATATGGGATGTTACAGTATCTCCCCCTTGGGAATATTCGTCCTCAAATATGGCTAATTAGGCTAAAATTACTAAGGAATCTGAGGCTAAAAAATTTGATGCACAACTAAAATAAACTGTATGACTGAATCCCAACGTAGTGGGCTACTGAACTGATCTGTGAGTGCATGAGCTTTCATAAAAGTAGCTATATGGCTGAAATAAAAATGAGAGAATCAACTTATGACTAACCATTACTTTATGCTGGATCTGATTTCATGAGAATAGAATGAGAGATTCATGACATGAAAACTTCATGAAACTCGGGGTATTACAGTATCTCCCCCTTGGGATCGTTCGTCCCCGAATGATACTAATTTAGTCGAAATACTAGGAAAAGACTGAGATGATACGCAGGATACTTATGAACTGAATCATGACTTAATATCTGAATTTGAAACTAAT
>NW_025865888.1:0-1425 GCF_002878395.1 Capsicum annuum
GTACCTCTATCTGAGATGATAGATACTAGGACTCCATGTAACCTGACTAACTCTTTGATATAGAGTTTGGCGTAGTCCTCAGTTGAATAGGAAGTATTTGGTCATCCTGTCTATGATAACCCATATAGAATCATGCTGATGATGAGTACGAGGCAAACCCATCACAAAGTCCATGTTCACTTCTTCCCATTTTCATGTGAGAAAATTAAACTCCTGCATGGACCCACTAGGCTTCTGGTACTCAATTTTAACTTGCTGACATGTAGAGTATCTAGCTACAAACTGCAATATCCCTCTTCATTCCCCTTCACCAATAGATCTCCCACAAATCCCAGTAAATCTTAGTGGCCCCTGGATGAATAGAGTAACGCGCACCATGCACTTCTACAAGAATTTGTTGCCTCAAGTCGTCTACACCTGGAACATATAGCCAACCCTGGCAACGCAACACACCATCTCCCTCTTGGGAGAAAACCTCTACTTTATGATCACTGACTGACTCTTTTAGTTTAACAAAACTGGGATCTCTATTCTGTTTTTCCTTCACCTCAGAAACTTGAGAGGATTCAGAACTGTTCTGCACCCATACACTACCTTCTACTGAATCGACTAAGCGGACACCTAGTCGGGCAAACTGATGAACTTCCTGAACTAACTTCTTATCATTCTCAACATGAGTAATACTACCCATAGACAGTTTACTGAGAGTGTCGACCACTATATTGGCCTTGCCCAGATGATAAAGAACACTCATGTCATAATCTTTCAATAACTCTAACCACCTTCTCTGATGCAAATTTAAATCTTTCTGAGAAAAAACATACTACAAGATCTTATGATCTGTGAACACATCTACGTGTACCCCATACAAATAGTGCCTCCAAATCTTTATGCCAAACACTACAGCTGCTAACTCAAAATCATGAGTCAGGAAATTTTTCTCATGGGTCTTAAGCTATCTAGAGGATTAGGCTATCACCTTACCTCTCTACATGAGGACACAACCCAAACCTACTCTGGATGCATCATAGTACACAACAAACCCATATGAACTACCTGGTAGAGTTAAAACTGGGGTGGAGGTGGTTCGAGTCTTCAACTCCTGAAAAATCTTCTCGCTGGAATCTGACCACTAAAAATGGACTTTCCTCTATGTCAATCTGGACATGGTGGATGTAATAGATGAAAACCCTTTAATAAACTAATGGTAATAGCTAGCTAAACCCAAGAAACTCCTGATATCTGATGGAGAGATAGGTCTAGGCCAGTTTCTCACCGCCTTAGTCTTTTGAGGATCAACTCTAATGCCATTACCAAAAATAATATGACTAAGGAATGCTACTGACCTTTTCCGAAATTCACACTTATTGAATTTGGCAAAAAACTGATGAGTTCTGATAGTCTGAAGTACGATTTTTAGGTGAT
>NW_025865889.1:0-3509 GCF_002878395.1 Capsicum annuum
ATAAAGAAAAAGCAAAAAATTAGCACTAATCTATTCAGAAATAATTCATCTGTAAATCTTTTTCAAAAGACCAAATTCAATAAAATAATTAATTCAAGTGAAAGTAATTAAGAATTTTCATCAACTAATTTAAGAATATATAAAATATATTTATATCCATCAATCATATTTATCAAAATATATTTTCTCCATTAAATCGATTATGGTTAGATAAACTTATTTAGCTCGTGTTTGTAATGTTTTAATTCAAATTTTAGAAGAATAACAATCATAATAATTAGTTTGTTGTTAAGACATATAAATTATTTTCTCAACATTTCGTTGTATGTTAGTAGGTAAATTAGTAGTTGAGTGATTTTGATAATTTTTAAAAGTTGAGGGCATAAAATCATAGTTGAAAAAGATTTTTCAAAAATCTAAAAAAAAATTCAAAAAGACATGGTCAAACACAACTCCAACTCCAACTTCATCTTCAACTCCAACTCCAACTCCAACTCCGGAAAAAAGTAGTTTTTAAGGCCAAACGGCTACTTAGTGTTGTATTTTCGATTCTAACAAGAGATGAAGGTTGTGATGAATTTCAAGAACTACAACAACAATCACCACAAGAACAACACTAAACCACACGTCCAAGAACAACCAGCAACAACCACATGGCCAAAACAGTCCACCACAACAAGGTTCAACAACAATCAGTCAAGTCTTTGTTCACAACAACAACATCAATATTCAAAGCTCAAGTTTTAGATCTAAACTCAAAGTGCTAGTGAACAAGAAAACCAACACTTAGAAACAAATAAACAAGACAAAATACACTAAGACCTAGAAAATAAAATAAGAAAAATCTCGGGCAAGACACAACAAGAACACAATTCTCGATCAAGAACACAAAATGGAAAGATTTGCTTCTTTTTTTATTTATCAGCATTTCAACAATTTATTTTTGAATTTTCTAAAAAGCAAGTCCAAGATTGATCTTATTGGAACAATATCTAGCTATGCTCTGATACCAAATGATACAATAAAAACAAGGAAAGTACCAAAACAACCAACAACAAATTAGTTTTGACAACACAAACCGAGAACAAGTGGAAACCAACCACAAAACGTGAAGAACACAAGATTAATGATTTGACAAAGGTGTAACAACACCAAAACAGCCAACAACACAAAAATAATTTGAAGAACAAGATGGACAACAATAACATAAGTTTCAGATTCAGTAAAGGACCCAAAGCAGCCCACTACACAAGACAACAACAACAAAAGTAAAGGATAGATAGTGAGACCAAGATTATTACAAGATTAAGAACCAAGTATATTTCAACATTAACCCTTAATGAATGTAATAATCAAAATCACACTCTTACGGTGACCTTCATGGGAATCAACTCACCTCAAGATCCACAGTTTCCATACAAAGAAAAATATTGGTTTTTCCAAGCCCTATACTAAGGATGACTTTTCCAAACCCTAGCTAAGACTATACTAAGGTAGTCTACTCTCAACATAGAAGATTTCAAGTGTTTCATACGTTCATATTTCATAAACTAGTAAGAGAAGAAATAAAATATCCTATTTATAGTGTATTACAAAAGAAGATAAAAAGACCACTTTGCCCTTAATGAGAGGGGCGTCCATGGTGTGTAAATATACCTGTAATGTCCAAAATACTTTTAGTGAAGGGGTGGCCAAGGTGTGTTGGACTTGAATTAATAGCGCCCCTTTAATGCTCCCAAAACCAAAGATGATTGATACTTCAAGGCTTATGGTTCTCGGGTTAACAACAACGTAAGAATCCAAGCAACCTTCGACACACGATTGCTTTAAGTCATGCTCAAAACGTGTCCTCCATACATGTTCTCGTATCCTTGAGGTGACCAGGTCTTGAGCCTCTGTGTGTTGGCCTCCAAAAATGTCATTAAAAGATAAGATGACCATTTGTCCTGTATCGGGGGGAGCTTCTAAGCTATGGGTATTGAAATACTATGGTGTCGAGAAATCTTGGAGTGCATTACTCACTATAGAAGATCCCACGATCCATAGACTCTTACCAAAATATAGGTTTTCTGATAGTGAATTGCTATTCTATTGTGTATACATTGTCAAGAAAAAAAAATTCAAATGGTGGGCCTGTATTTCATACAGCCAGTGGACCATTTGTTTCATGGATTCAAGGTGGCATTTTCAATGGAGAAACTTTTATAGAAAGCTTGATCTCTACAAAATCTCTTACAAAGATGGTCCGTGAAGACAAGTTCTTTTTCTCCACGAGGTAGAGATAAGGCCTGCATGTACTCCTCCTTGCTCAGAACCTACTCCACTCTTGGGATTTAACTGTAACTGGGCATGTTGGTTGTATGTTATGTATTGTATGATCAGTGCACTTTTCTTTTTTTCGATAGTTATGTTACTACTATCTTGTACTCTTATACACAATAATTTGTAAGACCCTGTAAAAACTTTAGTCTAATTCAGTCTTACATAGCATAAATAAGGTCCTAGACTTAGGAAAATTTTAAGCTAAGTATTGAGACTTAGTCTTATATTGACCTCAAAACTTTCATAATTTTATTTCTGACCTTCTCGACCTCGAAAAGTTGATTTTTAAGTTAATTCATGATGGGGAAAGTCAATAGTACATCTCGGGTGAGTTTCGAAATTTTTGGACCTCGTTTAGAGCATATTTGGAATTCAAAATAGTGACATCGTGCGATTAGCATGCGACGCACGCTCCATTCCACCCCTAGGGGGTGTGATAGAGCATGCGGATCACGCTCTATTCTGGTGCACCAGAGCATGCGACACACGTTTCTATCCACCCCTAGGGGGTGCGATAGAGCATGCAGCGCACACCAGAGCATGCGATGCACGCTCCATAGCAAGCTTTTGAAATTTTCAGCTTCCATCTCCGAATTCTTAAGGGCAAAAGGGTCATTTTCCCTTTACCCAATGGTTCCATATCACAGGATTAGAGCCCCAAATAGCCAAATCATTCATTATTTTCACAAAATTCACTCAAGAAAAAACCCTAGGATCCTCAAGTTCAAGAATTCAATCTCAAGAACTCACCCCAATCTTTATGAATTTGGAAATCAAGGTATGTAAAGTGTTTATCCAAGGGTCCCTTCCACCCTTGGAGCTCAATAAACCCTTTTTAAATCATGAATTATGATTTTCATGTTGTGGGTTCCATTGTATCAATGTTGATGTTGTGTATGGTTTCCAAGTTGAAATCTTTAATGTATTTCTTGATGTTATGATAGCATGTAAGTTGAATTTTGATTCTCTTATATTGAAACCCTAGAATTATGAATTAATATGATAGTCATGATGTATTAACATTGTTATTCATGACCAAGTATAAAGCTATGCCTACCATGTGTTTGTCAAAATGCCTAAGTGAATAAAATTTTTCATTGTGACCCTTTGGTGATCTAAATGATGAACTTATGGCATACACACATATTCACAATGATTCACATGCTAAAGATATGCCTTATAAGTGT
>NW_025865890.1:0-3022 GCF_002878395.1 Capsicum annuum
CTCTGAACTCAGTGAACTATAGAACTCTTTATCTCCAGACAAGTGTAGAACTTAAGAAAGATCAGTAATCTCAGTTATCTCTGTAATCTCTGTATCGCTAGTAATCTAGCCTTAGTCCTATAATCAACTCAGATGTAATAGTTTTCAAGTGATTTAATTCTAATCTCAGAAGCGATTCGAGTAATCTATTCAAGCTCTACATCATCAATCAGATCTTTTGAGAAACATGATCATTATCAGATTCAGTTCAGTTGTGTTCAGTCAAGATTTTAGTTTAGAGTCTTTTAGGCGTAAGAGCGAGCATCGAGCGAGGAAAAGGATGTCGACTCTCCCATTAGAGAGGTCGAGTCGTTAGGAGCAATCCCTAAACTCTAGAACTGCATAGCCAGCAGGAGTCTCTCATTAGTAGAGGCTGTTACCATCAGAGAGGTTTAACTATTATATTGCCTCAGGCTGACTTCCTGTGAGAGTCATCCTATCAGAGAGGCTTGACCAGAGAGGTCTTTACCCGTGGCATGGTATTGACACCCTTCCAGCTAGGGTCACGGGTTGTAGGTTGGGGCATGTAAGTTAAGTAACTACTTCCCAAAATTGTAGTTTTAGTATCTATCTTCAGTAATCAGGATTGTCAGATACAGTCATCCATCTCAATAAAGAACTCAGATAGTTCTATTGATTCATGGACCATCCTGTCAGATAGTCTTGGTATCATATACAGATGCTTATTATCATATCTAGAGATCTCCCATAGATAGGCTTGATCTCAGTCTCAGACCATGTTGAGTATTCTTATTATCATATATAGAGATCTCCCGTCAGATAGGCTTGATCTCCATCTTAAATCCTTTATTCTATTGAGTATTCTTGTTGTCAAATTCGAACATGATCATACTTCTTATCATTGATATGCACTTTTGAAATAATCTATTAGCAAAGTTGAACTCTAATTCTGTCAGTCAAAAGCAGTAAGCTCAGAGTTCGGTCCTTGATGTAAGCATATCCATATCTTTAGTTATCAGTATTAGATGAGCCAATGATTCAGTATCTCTCTGTCAGTAGTAAGTTCAGTCCGCAGTAAAGTGGTATCTAAGTTTCAGTATCTAGAGTTGCGATGATTGTGTTTATGTTTTGTGCATTTATGTATGTGTTCTCATATCGCATTTTCATGATTATTCAGTTTAGATATTGTGCATGCGTGAACCTTTGCATTAGCTTACCCCGTCTACATACTCAGTAAATTTTTGTACTGACGCATCTGTGCTATGGTGTTTTATTTGACACCATAGGTTCAGAGGCACAAGATTCAGCGTATCCTTAATAGTTCAGTCCCAGTCAGTAGTAGCAGCAGTGAGTCCTCTTCTTTTGAGGACGAGTCTCAGTTTACTATAATTGTTTTAAACTTTGTTTATTTTGAGTTGATGGAGTTAGTTGGGGACATGTCCCATCAAATCCACAGTTCAGACAATTTAGAGGTTTTTTAGACGGACGTATTAGTAATCAGTTTTCTATATGATGAGTATTCATAGATGTATTAAACCTTATGGCTATTTTTTGCATTTATTTCTGATGTTATGCAGTATACAGGTACAGATATCAGTAAAGGGTTAGTTGTGGTCCTTTAGGGTCATAAGCACTATATGATGTCTCGGGATGGGATCTCGGGGCGTTATAAGCTTGGTATCAGAGCTTAAGGTTCAAGAGTATCCTAGGGAGTCTGAAAAGCTGCATCTAGTAGAGTCTTGTGCATGGGTGTGTAGCACTCCATATTTATGTACAAGAGGCTACAGGATGTTCTTAGGAGCATTTTCCCTTCTTTCAGTGATCATTTCATGCGAGTGAGCATGAGCTCAAGTTGATCCTCAGTCTAATCTACTTCATTCTTTCTTTTACAGAGTATGCCTCCTCGCACAGATTTTGTCCATGGGGTCGATGATCAGCCCCCTCAGCCAGTAAATCCTGAGAATGAGAGTGTGTCACATATAAAGTTTTGGGCTACTTTCCAGGTGCTAGCCCAAGCTGTGACTAATATTCATGGCAACTGTCAGGCTGCAGTCCCACCTCCGCAAGATAGGAATTCTTCCACAGCCAGGATTAGAAGCTTCATGAAAATGAACCCTCCCAAATTCTGTAGATCAGTAGTAGGTGAGGATCTACAACTATTTCTAGAGGAGGTGAAGAAGATCACCCAGATTATGCATATTTCTGAGGTGGAGATTGTTGAGTTAGCATCTTATAGGTTGAAAGATATTGCTCATGATTGGGTAGTGATGTAAGAGAAAAGTAGAGGGGAGAATGCAGCTCCCATGACTTGGTTAGAGTTTTAGAGTGCTTTTCTAGATAGGTTTTTCCCACTAGAGATGAGAGAGGCTAAGGTAGTAGAGGTCATAAACATAAGGCAAGGTTCCATGACTGTGAAAGAGAATTGTCTTAGGTTTAACCAATTAGCTAAGTATGTTCCCGACTTTGCAGCTGACCCTAGAGCGAGTATGAGTAAGTTTTTGTCTGGGTTGTCGAGTTATGTGTTGAAAGAGTGTAGAGCTGCCATGATCAATAGAGATATGGATCTTTCTAGGATAATAATGTATGCGCAACAAATTGAGGTAGATAAAATGAAAGAAAGAGAGAGAGTGAGTAAGAGAGGGTCTCAAGGTGGTAGTAGTTCTCAGTATGGTTAGATATTTTTAGTTCCAGCTCTATCTTCAGCTAGTGTACTCGCACCTGTGTTTGGGGGTGTCAGATCTGAGAGAGCGCCAAGCTCCAAAACCTAGAGTAGTGCTAGTGGTGTTTGTACCCATCCGCATTGTTGAGATTGTGGCGGGCACCACCAAGGTGTGTGTAGAGATGGTAGTGATTTATGTTTTGGGTGTGGTGATCTAAGACATAGAAGGCGAGAATGTAAAGTGCTGACTCAAAGGGGTAGACTTCATGGGTTTCAGACTTGCCTTGAGCGGGAAGGATTTCCTAAAGTAGACTCGGGTATGTTATGAGACCTTCATCTTTATGACATGCATTGATAGATCCT
>NW_025865891.1:0-1858 GCF_002878395.1 Capsicum annuum
AACAATCTGTTACTGCTTATTTTTGTTATGTTACAAGTTCAAATGTAACATTCTTAAATAACCATTTATGGTTTTTTTTTTCCTTTGGCTTATTGTTAGAGTTGTTATAAATTCAAATGTGGAGTTCTCGAATCTTATTCTTACACTATTCCTTGTCCAAATTATTTTACCATGAACCGTGGGTACAGTGTCTAAAGACCTGCTTAACTTTGTTCACTATCAAAACATAGTTGACATGTGTTCCTGGATGGTGAACCAGTATTTTATTGGTATGCAAGAGGGTTATTTATGTACAATATGGATCATAATACTTTGTGGTATAGAGTCAATGTTACATACTTGTGTATCTTATAAAACGAGCCTCTTGACCATAGCCTAACTTTGATGGTGCTATTAGGAAACAAAAGGTTGTCTGCTTGAGCGGGTGCTTTGTAAGGAGGGGGGTGCCGATGTAGATGGATACTTTTAAATGATTTGGTGTTTCTTGAGTAATTTCAAGATTCGTGGAGGAGTTGATGTTCTGTTGGAAAAGTGAAGCTAGGCGAAGAAGGGGCGCGGCTTGGAATGTTACTCCTCTTGCTTGATTGAGCAGTAGTCTTCGATCCCTTATTTTCTTTAGTGCACCCATGTAATTCCTATTTGTGCAGAGACTTGGGTCTCTTTTGAAGAGAACCATATTTTGTTAGTTTCTCATTTTTTTGATATCTCTTATATAAGCCAAGTTGGACTTCTTATATCATTGAAATCTTTTAGGTGATAGAAGAATATGGAATGGTATAGTTTAGTTGAGTTGGTAGTGTTTTGGAATAAGTTATATAAGCCTCTGCAGTTTATTCAAGTTACTTTAATAGAATATAGGATTATTCAAATCCCATTTTGTGTTTGCGTAATCATTAGAGTGGGATGAAAAGATCATGTCAACTATTAATTGAAATTGGAGTAATACAACAACATACCCCCGTGTGACTCCCAACAACTAGGGTTTGGGAAAGGTGGGGAGTGTAGTGTAATCACAGACCTTGCACCTATTATGTAGAGAGGTTGTATACGATAGAAGAATTTTGAGAATATTTTTCTTTCCAAGCTCTGTATGAATATGAATGTTGCGATGCTTCTTTTACCTAAAGATGTAATCTTTTGATATACGCATTTGAAGTTGTTATCTGGATGTAGATGGTATTTAGCTGATAATGTATTCTTACCTGCGTGCATTGGTGTAAGCATTTTGCATAATATATTGTCACGACCCGAACCAGGGCCTGGCCGTGACGAGCATTTCAAACCATGGAGGCCCGAAACACCCCTATCTATCTGATAATCATGCACATAATTCGTATGATCAAAGTAATGCGGAATAAAACATAATATAACGGAAACATGGTCAAGAATCATATGAAAACGAAAATGGGGAATAGTGTCCCACAATCTAAATCAACATCTCTAAAACCGTCTGCGAAATCTCTACTACATGACTGAAATAATGTATATCTGAAAACTGGGACAAAGCCCCCAGCAGATCCCCAAAACTGAATATAAGATAAAAGGACTGCAGGACATAAGACCTTCTGAAACATAGAAGGCTCACCATTGGTCTCTGCAACTCTGCCTGAAAGATCTACTGATTCTCTTGACCCCTAGACTGGCCTCTGAACCTGAGAGGTTGGAGAGGGGAGGGGGTCAGCACAAAAGTACTAGCACGCAGAGATATCAAAACAAAACATAATATTTTTACAATATATAGTTGAGAGCCATTATAAAGCAATTTCGTATCAAATCATTTGAAAGCACATGGGTGTAATGCAATAGTTTTTCTCAACAATAATGAAATGCAACTGAGCTAGGTGGAATACCCTACATA
>NW_025865892.1:0-1404 GCF_002878395.1 Capsicum annuum
GGCTTTTGAATCAGGTCTCTATGATTGGGCATATGTTCTTGACAAAAATTGACATTTTATTCTTAACCTTTGCAAATATGAAACTTCTGTAATTATTGCAGCTACTTATAGAACTAGACGGTGCTGATACAAATAGGTATTTTTCGTTCTTCTGGTTAATTGTGTCTGTGGTTGAGGATTGGAAGTAAATGATATCCATCCTTTTTTGGTTCTTGTTCTTACTATCATATTTGCAGGCTTGAAGTCATGGACCTGGGAGACTTCTATATATCCCTCTACCTAGTCCAGATGAACGCGGACTAATTGTAATAGCTCTTGGCCAGAAAAAACCTATAGATGCTAGTGTCCACTTAATGACCATGGGAAGAGATGATGCCTGTAAAATGTTAGTGGAGTGGACCTAGCACTGGTTTGTTAATCTGTTGTGTTAACCCTCTTGTTTTACCTGCCTTTATTGCCCCACCCATTTTCCTTCCCACCCCCCTTCCCCTTTGATTGCACTTGAAGATAAATTGACAGCCAACAGCTATGCCAAAAATCATCTTTTGGAATGCTCGAAATTGATTGTTTCTTTCCATTAGAAGGCAGCAATTGGGAAGTTTACTGGCGTGCACCGAAAGTAGAGCACTTCTAAGTATGGCAATGCTGCAAGCTGTGAACCGGCTTCTTTTCTATTAGTAGCCTGGTTCTTGGATAAGACGCATGTTGTTCCTCCTTATGTGTTCTTATCCTAGAACCAGACTTCTAATAGAAAAGAAGCCGGTTCACAGCTTGCAGCATTGCCATATTTAGAAGTGCTCTACTTTCGGTGCACGGCAGTAAGCTTCCCAATTGCTGCCTTATGATGGAAAGAAACAATCAATTTCGAGCATTTCAAAAGCTGATTTTTGGCATAGCTGCTGGCTGTCAATTTATCTTCAAGTGCAATCATTGCAGCTTCATTCATCTGCACATTTAAGCAATTAGTAAAAAAGCACCCATCCCCAGAGCCTGGGGCAACAACTTATGTTGCACATCAACAATTTCATTCAAAACTAAACACAACTACTGCAGAAGTATATATATATTCACACGAATTTGGTTTCAAGATTGTTGAGGATTTTATATTTGTTATAAAAGAATTGTGGAGATTGTGATGTAGTGCTTTAAACTCTACTTTCGTGTGATGTTAACATTGAGAAATTAATGATAGCATGGAACATTCAATATTCTGTTTTACTACAGATTCCACGGATTTCGTAAGTTGTGACGTGATTTTATGAACTGTTAAAAGCTTGAGACTATCATGAATAACTATGCACAAATTGTTTCATTTGTTTTGAGATAATGAGAAGGTGTTCAACTTGTGTTGTAAACTATCTTGATTTCCATAAGAATGGATTTAAGTTGAAAGAAAAGATGACC
>NW_025865893.1:0-2009 GCF_002878395.1 Capsicum annuum
TCTGTTCTATTGTGCCGTCTTGTGTCATGAGATGGTGAAGGCAGTAATCCGCAACTCTTGCATTAAGGTGAGGCCCATCCAACAAGATGTTGGTTGCTTTAAGGTTTCCATGTGGAACCTCTCAATCAAAATGGAGGTAGTTCAAGCCACGTGCAACATCAACTGATATTTTGAGTCTTTGAGGCCAGGTTAGTGGACCTTTTTTACCAGGTCGATCTACAAATATGTAGCATATTAGAGAAGTATGACCACACAAACAAATATCGATAGTCACATGAGTAGAAAGTACGTGATTCTGTAGGATTTATAGAAGAAAAACATACCACATTCTAGCTGATTTCTAGCTAAAGTATATTACCACACCAAACCAAAGACTAAATACTTGAAGTTGACTGGTAAAATCCCGCCATAGGATCCACAAAGCAATGTTAAAGTTCTCAACTAAAATGTGCATGGGAAAAACATTACGAGGGAGGAAGGGAGGGAGGGGCAAATACTGAGTTTTCATTATGGGTTGCCAGATCATAGTGCTGGCAGATTTCTTCCATATTTCTAATCCTTTGTAATGAGCGAACTATATTGGAGTGGGTATTTTTATCGTTATGAGTGGTTCAGTTTAATCCATTTTAGCTTCACTAGGAATAATGATGTGATGGTAATTTCTAGTGGCTTGTCAGGGTCTATCCACTTAAACACACAATCTCTTAAGTTTGAAGAAATTGGCCTTGCTAGTGAGGCGAGTGGTGCATCAATGATGCTTGCAACGTTCTTTATTGGTACTTACATTGTCTATTTGGTGCATTCTGCTCCACATTTTCCCTTTGATTACTTATTTTTCGGTATATTGAGCAATCACCGCATGGTAAATAGACTTGGATGTTATTCCCTGATTCAGCCTTCGTATAGCTAATAGTATGATGGATTTATATGGTTTACATAAGATCATTATCTTTGTGAGTCCAACATTTAATGTGTCTCTCTTTTCTTAATTGTTCTTATCTATGTTGTTTATTTATATTCAGTTCTTTTTGTAAAAAAGGTTATTTATGTATATGGTAAGCTATTGAACAAAGGTTTCCACTTCAAGTGGTCTTGCCTTTCAATGTGATGTATGCTTCTACAGTGTTTTTTATGATCCTAAGTTGAGACATATCATCAGCATAGGTCGTTAAATGAAAGCTTGCTTTTTTGCAGTATATATTATAGGGTTCTGTGTTTTCTTTCTTCCATAGAATCTGTAACACATTAACTCATTTTTTGATCGTGAAAGCTGGGTATTTTGATCAACTATAGGTGATGGAACTCATGGAGGAACATGATGCGTGTTTGTTTGGGGATATCCTGCTCAGTTCATTTTGTCCATTGATTCTTATAGTCTCCACACCCAATCATGAATACAATGTGATTCTCCAGAACTGAGAACTCTACTCCTCAATACCAGGAAGAGGACCCTGATGAGAAGAGCCAGCAGCAATCTTGCGAATTCCGCAATCACGATCACAAGTTCGAGTGGACTAGACAGCAATTTGGCCAATGGGCATCTGAACTAGCTTCTAGGCATAATTATGGTGTTGAGTTCAGTGGTGTTGGGGGAGAGCCTAACAAAGAACCAGGATTTGCTTCCCAAATTGCTGTTTTTAGAAGAAAAGATAACAGTCCCATGAAAGTAGATTTTACTGAACACTGTGATGTTATTTGGGAATGGAGTAGTAGTAATAATTCAAGATCTTAACTGTAGATGCTTTCTAACAAACTCATTTTTGCTTCATTTTGGTTAGTGAAGTGGATTCAAGAAGCTATAGAAATATGCTCCTCCATTCATACCTCTTCTTTTCCCCTTCTAAATAAACAAGATTTGCTTCACCATTTCTTTTGCTTATACTGAGTGCAGATTGTTCTGGAAAGTCATACTTTGTGTTCTTACTGGATTGTGCTCGAAATATCTGGTTGCTAGGTGCAAATACAGTACTCTTTAACTCATGACTTGAAAGTTTTATGCTTGAACTTTA
>NW_025865894.1:0-1813 GCF_002878395.1 Capsicum annuum
CCTAACATTGAGTTGATGAGAAATCATTTCAACTCAAAGTGATCGATTGACGACTCGGGTTGGGATGAATGCAATACCAATACCATGCAATTGCAAAGACTCGATTGGATTTGTAGTTGACCCTGTGAGCTTATTCATTCATCCTTAGTTCCACCTAAATCAATTACAATGAAATCGGTTGCAACAAATGACTGAGCTGTTGAAAATTTTCAAACAGATATTTATATTTGTTGTAACAGATGACATATCTGATTTAATTATCAAATAGACATTTGCATCTGGTGTGACAAATGACTGAACTGTTGAAAATTTTCAAAAAAATATTTATATTTGTTGTAATAGATGACATATCTAATTTAATTATCAAATAGACATTTACATCTTTTGTGACAGATGATTGAGCTGTTGGAAATTTTTAAACAGATATTTATATTTGTTGTAACAGATGACATATCCGATTTAATTATCAAATAGACATTTGCATCTGTTGTGCCAGATGACTGAGCTATTGAAAATTTTTGAATAGATATTTATATCTGTTGTAACAGATGACATATCTGATTTAATTAATTATCAAATGGAAATTTTCATCTATTGTCACAGATGACTGAGCTGTTGGAATTTTTAAATAGATATTGATAGCTGTTGTAACAGATGACTGAGCTATTCGGATTTCTAAACAGATATTTATATATGTTGCAACAGATGACATATCTGTTTGAAAATCTTTTTTTCTTTTTTAATTTTAAAGAAAAATTCTGTCCGAGTAGATAATATCAGGTACTACTTACTACTAAAGGCAGTAAAAAATATTTCTTGGATATCTCAAAAGTGAGTTCATTGAGCAGTCTTGTCTTGTCTTTTCAATGTCACTAGTCTTAGTCCTCCTCGTGCCCCTCAAATTATTAATGAAATTAGTGAATATTAATTAATAAATATTGAAAACCCCTACGTCTACGTACACAATACATCTATAGAAATTATCTCATCTCTCTTCCTTCAGCTGCAGTTTATTTTATTCAACTCTCATCTTTTTCTATCTGTGCTCTTTAGGGTCACAACCTTTTTTTTTCTCTTTTCTCTTCTCTTATCATAAAGATCCTTTCAGATCTAAATCAATCCATATCTTTTCTCAACTAAAATTGTTGTTTTGATCCCTATTTTGACATTAAGGTATGGTTTATTATTGCTCTTTTATTCTCATCTTCTTCTTTGAAAATTATTTATATTTATTTTTTAATTAATTACTATTTACCCATATCATATTTATTAAAAAAATTTAAAGGAACTTTTAAGTGTTGAATAAATAAACCGAGAATTTTTATTACAATATGTGAAAAAAAGTCATCTGTTGGGAGAAGTTTAAAAGCCTTGTTGGCAGTATCATTTTTTTGTATGTATTTTGTTTGTTTCATTATTGTTGATGCAATTATTGATATTGTTGGTGGGGTTGGCATTGTTGGAACTTGTGGTGTGGTGTTGTTGATGTTTCTGGAACAAAGGATGTTGCTTCTTTGTTGTTGATGATGTTGTTAGAACAAATGTTATTGTTTCTTCGTTGTTAATGGTTTTTATTTGTAGTTTATGTTGTTGTTGATGTTGCAACAGATGAAGAAACTGTTAGAATAAATCAAACCACTAGAAAGGTTGGTTTGATGTATTCCATCAGACTCCACATTTGTTGCAAAGAACTCCACAACTATTGCAACAGACTCCACATCTATTGCAATAGACTCCACATCTGATGCAACGAATTCTACATCTATTGCAACTGATGGACAATTTTCTTTCTGTGCAATTAATTTTTTTCTCT
>NW_025865895.1:0-3415 GCF_002878395.1 Capsicum annuum
TATTTATTTCTGTTAAATAAAATTTGTTCAAAAAGATAGATCTCATCGATCAATCATTTGACAAATCTAAATCTAAATTAGAGCCGAGCTGAGAAAGCGACGACGACGACGGCGCGAGGCATCATCTAGTTCTTGCCTCACTATCCATGTTGAGTTAGTGTTTCTCAATATAAACACCCTCAAGTTCTCTTCTTCCACCAATGTGGGAGAAAGAGTAAACTTGCCAATTTAAGAGTGCACTTTCCATTTTTTTGTCTCCTTCCCTCGACTCTTTTACTTTTCATTTTTCCATTCACACTTCTTTCATCTACTATGAACCCTACAATCCTCCACATGAATGGGGAATGGTCATTTTTTGTAAAACTTTTACGGACAAGTATGTGATCATCAAGCAAAGACTGATTGCATCTGGATAAGTGGGTTTCACTTTGAACTTTCCGTAGTGAACATGCATCGGATGCACTCGGTCAATCCATAGATTTGATATCTTTAAACCATCGAGCTTTAATGTACACCTAGACAACATATGTCACACAACCAGCCTTTTACCGTTTATGATTCTCACGATTTTGTTCTTTTCAGCCATGAACACGTCCCGATTTTATGAGAGCTTAGAGAATAGGCCTTTACTAACATTCTCTTTGAAGTGGCTTTCACTTCGCCCTCACATAGGTGATTTCTAAATGTTTAATCCTGTAGATTAAACTGTTTGGTCAAATCTGCCAAATTTAGATAGTCATTAAAAGACTTTTCACCTTAAGTCTTATCCTAGTTTACTATACATTGTCTACATCATGAGAATGGGTTAGGTAGTTGACAATGTTGAACCTGTCAGACACAACTTTGTTTGATCTCCTTGAACCTAGCTCTTGAGATCTCCAGTCTACTAGGTAGAGTTACCGCCATGCTGACTCGTCCTAGACCTTAAACCCATTCCCTTGGATGTTCTTTTCACTCCTTCTCTAGATAGGCCTTTTGTAAGTAGATTCGATACATTATCCTTTGACTTTACATAGTCAATAGTGATAATTCCACTAGGGAGAAGTTCCCTAATAGTATTATGTCTCCGTCGTATGTGACGAGATTTACCGTTGTACATCATGCTCCCTGCCCTACCTATTACCGCTTGACTATCACAATGTATACATACTGGTGCCACTGGCTTGGGCCAATACAGAATATCTTTCAAGAAATTTCGGAGTCATTCTGCTTCTTCACCGGCTTCATCTGATGTGATAATTAGATTCCATTGTAGAGCGAGCGATACAAGTCTGTTTGGATGATTTCCAAGAAACTGCTCCTCCACCGATAGTAAATACATATCCACTTATGGATTTTACTTCGTTCGATTCGGTGATCCAATTTGCATCACTATATCCTTCAAGTACCGCAGGATATTTATTATAATGCAACGCATAGTCCTGGGTGTATTTAAGATACCCCAAAACTCTTTTCATAGCCATCCAATGAGTTTTGTTAGGATTACTCGTGTACCAACTCAATTTACTAATTGCACATGCTATGTCAGGTCATGTACAGTTCATTATATATATTAAACATCCCAATACTCTTGTGTACTCTAATTGTGTGTCACTTTCACCTTCATTCTTTCGAAATGCAAAGTTCACATCCAATGGAGTCTTGGCAATACCGAATTCCATATACTTGAACTTGTCAAGTACTTTTTCAATATAATGAGACTATGACAATGCTAACCCTTGTGAAGTTCAATGGATTCTTATACCTAAGATCACTTTTGGAACTCCAAGGTCTTTCATATCAAACTTGCTCTCGAGCATTAGTTTGGTTGCATTTATGTCATAAATGTCTCTGCTGATGATCAACATATCATCCACATATAAACAAATAATGACTTGGTGATTTGGTGTGTCTTTAATATATACACATTTATCACATTTATTTATCGTGAATCCGTTTGCCAACATGGTTTGGTCAAACTTTGCATGTCATTGTTCAGGTGCTTGTTTTAGTCCATAAAGTGACTTAACAAGCTTACACACCTTATTTTTTTCTGGAATCACAAAACCCTCAAGTTGTTCCATGTATATTTCTTCCTTTAAATCTCCATTTAGGAATGCAGTATTCACATCTATTTGATGGATTTGAAGATCATATACCGCCGCCAAAGCAATTAATATTCGAATCGAGGTTATCCTTGTTACTGGCGAGTATGTATCAAAGTAATCAAGGTATTCCTTCTATTTGAAGCCTTTTACTACAAGTCTTGCCTTGTATTTATCAATAGTACCATCTGCCTTCATTTTTCTTTTGAAGATCCATTTAGAACCTAACGATTTATTTTCGGGAGAAAGGTCAACCATCCCATGTATGGTTGCTTAAGATTGAATCTATCTCACTATTGACAGCCTCTTTTCAAAATGATGAGTCTGACGACGACATCGCTTCTTGAAATATTTGAGGCTCATTTTCTAAGAGAAATGTTACAAAATTCGAACCAAATGAAGTTGACGTTCTTTGACGTGTACTATGTCTTGTATTTTCTTCATTATGTACATTCTCACTTGGTTCATCTTGAGGTCGTTTAAATCCTCCACTAGACTGTTCATGTCTAATTTTATACGGGTAAATGTTTTCAAGGGATTCAGCATTGTCTGATTCAATTACCGTATTTTCATTAATATACGGTTGTTCGGATTTATAAACCAAAAATCGACATGCTTTAATACTTTTCGCATATTCTATGAACACGCAGTCCACCGTTTTAGGTCTTATCTTAACCCTTTTAGGTATAGGAATTTGAACTTTCGCTAGACACCCCACACTTTGAAATATTTTAAGTTAGGTTTCCTTCCTTTTTATTTTTCGTAAGGAATTGATTGTTTCTTACTATGGGGAACTCTGTTGAATATACGATTGGCCGTAATGATAGTCTCCCCCCATAAGTTTTCTGTTAAACCAGAACTACTTATAAGTAAGGCATTCATCATTTCCTTCAAAGTTTGGTTTTTCCTTTCCGCAATTCTATTAGATTGAGGTAAATATGGGACCGTAGTTTGATGGATTATTTCATTCTCTATAGATATTTGTGCAAAGGGAGATTCATATTCTCCGCCCCTATCATTTCTTATCATTTTGATCTTTTTTTCTAACAGATTTTCAACTTCAGTTTTATATTGCCTAAACGTATCTGTTGCTTCGATCTTACTATTTAGCAAGTAGACATAACAATATCTAGTGCAATCATCAATAAAAGTTATAAAATGCTTTTTCCCATCACATGATGGAGTTGACTTCATATCGAAAATGTCAGTGTGTATTAAGTCTAAGGGATTGGAATTCCTTTTCTAAGGATGCTTTGCATACTTCGATTCCACACACGTTTGACACTTTGATTTATTGCACTCAAAGTTTGGCAAAACTTTTAAGTTAATCA
>NW_025865896.1:0-2546 GCF_002878395.1 Capsicum annuum
AGTTGAAGTCTTACTCGCGTTCAAATTCATTTTATGCTGAAGCTATTATGGATTACTTGGATTTTATTAAGAGGAATTCTATTTCATTAGAGGAAGAAAAGCCAGTTCTTAGTCGTGAAAGCTAAAAGGTTACAAGAAAAAGTCGAAATGCCTGCAAATTAACTCGAGAGAAGGAAAAAAAAAGTGCCGATACATATATGAGAGGGAATAATCAAGCCTCAAGTGTTTTGTAAATAAATTAGCTGGAGGAGTATATTTCCATGTTCTCTACTTATTTTCATTATTTTCTCCCTCTCTTATTTTCATCTTGATTTTGGTTGTTTCATCATATAGGCCTTTAGCATAATTAGTTATGGAGGAAATTTTTTTGATTTTGATTGGAAGGAGAACAATTTTGTGTTTTTTGTTTCTTTTTTTCCCAATATGTTGATGTCCTTCTTTACATTAGTCAGAGTTCTGTCTGTCCTTGTGTCTGCTCGTCTCTTGAAAGTTTTAGAGGTGTAGTGGACGTTCCCCATGGAAAAGCAATTATAATAAGGGCCTATTTGGCCATGGAATTTTATTTTTTTTTCTAAATTTTTTTTTTCCGAGTTGGAAATTGTGATGTTTGGCCATGAAAATTCGAAAAATAATTTCAAATTTTTTTTCTGAAAAGGGAAAATAGGTTTTTATTATTTTCACAATTTTCCAACTTCAATTTCAACTTTTATTATTATTACATATAACTCCAATCTTTTAAATTTTTACATAAAACTCTACTTATAATATTATTTTTTCAATATTACGTATATAGTAGTTTTATAAGATAATTATAATTTCAAACTTAATGTTATCTAAATTAATATATCTCTTTTTCTTTCTCATCATTATTTTTATCCCTTATTTAATTTTCTCCCTTATTTAAGAAATTATTTTATTGCTAGTTTATATTTATACCCATAAATATATAAAGTATTATATTTATACCCATAAATATATAAAGTATTATATTTATAATAGAAATATACAAAGTATGTTATATATAAAGTTTATACCATGTATATATCATATACAAACATATATAAATATACAAAATATTAAGAAAAATATTAAGCATATTTATAATATAAATATATAAAGTATGTTATATATGAAGTTTATACCATATATATACCATATACACACATATATAAAAATACAAAGTATAAAGAAACATGCTAAGCATATTTATTTATTTATGATATATGATATAATATACCATAAATATGCAAAACATGTTTTACATAGAAATAATTTATTCACAAACAGTAAAATCTTTCATATATAAGAAAATTAAAGAAATAAATTAGCGGCACTCTAAAATTTAATAACAACTCATCATTTTCTATTTTTTAGTAATGAAAATGAAGGAAATAAATTAAATAAATTTCGAAAAAAATAAATTTGTTTGAAAACTAATATTTGTTACCTAAAAAACAGGAAGCAGTGATCTGTTAATATAACATCCATATTTAAAATTTTCAAATTTGAGAAAACGACTATTAATGTAAATATTATATATGTCATAATTGAAATTCATTAAATATGGCCATATATATGTAATTATTTTTATAATAGTGGATAATTGTGTTCTTTTTCCATTAATAGATAAATTTTAGTTGGGTGATTTTGATTGTTTGTAAAAATTAGGGCATAAAATCATATTTTAAAAAGTTTTTTCAAAAGTCAAATTTTTTTTTGTCAAAAAAGACATGGTCAAACACAACTCCAACTCCAATTTCAACTCCAACTTCAACTCCAATTCCAAAAAATTTTAGTTTTTATGGTCAAACGGCTACTAAAACTATTTGAACTTTTTGGTACTCCCTCCTTTTCATTTGATGTGGTATATATTTTTTTTAGTATTTATGAAAACATTTATAAATACATAAATATTATTACATATTTAAGATTATAAGTTTTAAAAATTCTTTAGTCACAAAAATACTACTTATGTCATAGTTTAGAGATCATAAACTTAAAAGATATTCAATTCCTTCCTAAATCATAGCTGATTCAAATTATGTCAAAAAATTGAGACGGATGCAATAGTATGTAAAATAAAATCTCCATATTTTATTAATAAATGTTTCTCATTCTTTTTTTTTAAAAAATAATATTTACTTTCTATATTAAGTACTCCCCCTGCTTAAAAAGAATGACCTATTTTGACTTGACACAAAATTTAAGAAAATAAAGAAGACTTTTAAATCTTGTGGCCTTAAATTAAAGTTGTGTCAAATGTACCAAAATGCTCTTTAATCTTATGGTCCTAAACATGTCATGTGAAAAATTAAAATTAAAGTATTGCCAAAAAAGAAAAGAGGTCATTCTTTTTTAAATGAATTAAAAAGGAAAGTAGGTAATTCTTTTTAAAACGGAGGGAGTAATTTTTAACTTAAAAAAAAATTTTCACATGACATTACTAAAGCCACAAAATTCAAGAATATGTTGATACATTATTACAGACAATTTTAATTCAAGATTTAAAAATCTTTCTTTTTTCTTTTTAACAAATTTTACATCTA
>NW_025865897.1:0-3245 GCF_002878395.1 Capsicum annuum
TTATTCACTTTAAACTTTCTTTTAGTTTTTTTCTCCCTTACCCGGTGTATTATTGTTCCTTTTCCCCTTTCACTCAATTTTCTTGTACTTTTTTTTCTTGAAAAAAATGTTTTATACAAAAAAAAAGTCTTTTCCTTTTTCCTTTATCAAGTATAGTATTTGTTGCAGTTTTTTTTTTATTGATTTTTCTTGCTACGAGTTCCAATGTGATTGTCCTTTTTCTAACAAGTATTAAATATATGCATTTATATTTTGTAATTGATAGCTAAGTTGGGGTAGAGTTGGGTAAAGTCATTCATTCAAATTTTTTTGGTAGAAATATTATGCTATTTGTTCATGCTATATATATTGGACACTATTTGACTTCTTCATGTATTTGTTTTTTGTATCCTGAATTCCTTAGTAAATAGTCGTGCTTTTTGTATTCTGAATCACTTAGTGAATAGTTGACCCACCATTTTTAAGCTAAGAAAGCATCCACAATCTTTAAATCCTGGATCGGTCACTGCCTACCACAAATTAAAGTAATACCATACTCACCTCATTTAAACAACAAACATCACCAAAATTCAAAGACCAAGACACTACAAGCAAAATACTACAACAACTGAAACAGATAACAAGACAAAACACACCAATGTACCATCAGAATCACACTCTAACTACTACCCATCCAACTTATTCGCATTTCTATCTAGAGTCATATACTTGATAAGCTGTAACTTATCCATTTTATATCTAACCATTTCCTTCAATATTTCTTTGGTCTACCTCTATTATGCCTGAATCTATCCATAGCCAACCTTTCACATCTCCGCACTTTGGCATCTCCTTATCACATGCCCAAGCCATCTCAGCTTCACTTCCAGTATCTTTTCTTCCACCGAAGCCACCCCTATCTTATGTCGAAATCTTATTTCTGATCCTATTTTACTTAGTAAATCCACACATTTAATACAACATCCTCATCATCGTCATCTTCATCTTTTTGATATGAGTATTCTTGATTGACCATCACTCTACCCCATACAAGATAACATGTTTAATAGCCACTTTGTAGAAGTCCCCTTTTAAGTTTAGAGGCACCTTCTATCATATAAAATTACAAAAGAGAGCCTTCATTTCATCGATCTTACACCAATATAGTGGGTGGCCTCCTCATCAATTTCACTATATACTTGGATGATAGACTTAAGATACTTGGAACTATCTCTTTTTTGAATGGCCTGGGTATCGAGCTTCCTACCATATCAGCCTTTTGTGTTCCCTGACTAAACTTGCACTCAAAATGTTCAATCTTGGTCCTGCTTAACCTAAATACTTTAGCCTCTAGGTTCTGCCTCCAGACCTCCAACTTAGCAGTAACTCATCTACGACTCTCGTTAGTCAAAACTACATGATCCTCATATAACACACACTATGACACCTACTTTACTACATCAGTACATCGGTTTGTCTCCAAACATCAAATTTAGCATTAAATCCTCTACGACTTTCATAAATCAAGACTACATGATCCTCAAATAATACACATTATGGCAAATAAATATAGACTTAGATTCTGTTTCGGATACAACCTTATCAGTGCAAGAAAGTGATCTAAGTCAACTTATACAGTTTTGTCCCAAGTCTTAGTCCCATCATACAAGTCCTTTATCGACCTAGTGTATGCCATATGAACACCTTTAGCCTCCAAGCACCTCCATAGAACCTCTCTACGACCCTGTCATAAGCCTTCTCTAGATCGATAAACACCATGTGTAATACAATTTAACCAGTCTCCGCATGAGATTAATGTCTTCTATTATTGAATAACCTGACATGAATCTAAACTGATTATCAAAAATAGTCATGCTCCTTATCAACCTCAACTCAACTATCCTTTCCTAAACATTCATAGTTTGGTTCAACAACTTGATATCCCTATAGTTGTAACAATTGAATTTCACCCTTTTTCTTATACAATGGAATAATTGTACTCCATTTCCAAGGTTGGGGTATCTTTGTTATCCTAAAAATAACATTAAATAACTCGCTCAACCACTCTATACTTGTTCTGCTTGTGCTCTTTCAAAGATCCACTAAAATCTTACTTTGCCCAATATCTCTATCCCTACACATCCTGTGAATAACACCCTTAACCTACTTGACTTTAATACGCTTACAATAACCATAATCATAGTGCCTCTCAGAGTGCTCCAACTCCACCACTATAATTCATTTGTCCCTTTTTTTGTTTAAGAGTTTGTAGAAGTATGACTGTTATCTCTTTTTAATGAGATCCTTTTCCACCAATACATTGTCATCCACACCATTGATGCACTTTAATTGGTAAAGATCACATGTCCTCCGCTCCCTAGCCTTGTTTAGCCTATGTAACCTTTTATCACTGCCTTTATCTTTTTATTATGCATACAAGCTTTTGAAATTCGTTGTCTTATTTGTCATAACCAATAAATTAGCCTCTTTCCTAGCCATCTTATCCTAGACTTATTATACTTTTTCCTATTTTTTTGTATCTCCTCCTCGATTGTATTTTTCATCAACTTCTTATAAGCCTCCTTCTTGCCTCCACATTCCCCTGCACTATTTTATTCCACCAATAATTCCCTTGATGCCTTCCAGATCGACCTTTTGAGAAACCTAACACCTCTTTGGTGATCTCCCTGATGTAACTGCCAGCCTTATTTACATATTATGTGTATCCCCACTTCTCTCTCAGGCCCTCTATATCTATTAGCTTCTACCGATCTCCAAAGCACTAGCCATAGTTAAGTTACCCCATTTATCCTAGGTCAATCATCAATAACCCTCTTCTTTAATCTCTAAATCCATCATCAAAAGCCACTGTTAAGTCAAAACATTCTCACTTGGGATAACCTTACAATCTTTACAAAAACCTTTATACCTCTTTCTAAAAAGTAAAAGTGGTATATGTGTCTTAGCCACCAAAATAAGAAAGGTAACCAAGTATTCCCACTTCTAATCAGAAGATCGAATTCACAACATCAACCTAAAAGCACTAGAAAAATCAAGAAGTGAAACTCCATCTTTGATCTTTTTCACAAAATCAAAGCCTTCATGTACATTATCATAACCCTATGATGATGAATCGATGTTCCCATTAAAATCATATCATATGAAAAGCTTCTCGGTGATTGGACATCTCTCACTACCTCATCTAAAACCTCTTAAAATCTCTTCTTCACCTCTTCGTCCAAGCCTACCTGCAGTTGCATATGCAC
>NW_025865898.1:0-2992 GCF_002878395.1 Capsicum annuum
CTCATTTTTGAAGAGGCACTTCATGGCTATATAAACCAGCATTTTTTCCATAGGTTTAGTATGAAAATTTTTTCATTGAAAAAATATTTCTCTTACTTCTAAAAACTCTGTGTAATCATCTTCCGTTGAGTGAGTTCGAAGAAAATCAGAAATTTTGAGGTACCACTACATTCTTGTTGTGAAGGCATTTTATACTGCTAGAAAAATTCTGTAACCTCGGGTACTTAAAGAGAATTGTTTCCTTAAGAACACTCCATGAATTCGGAGAACTTGACTTATTCTGCTTCATCTTTTTTCTTTAAAATAAAATAACACACTTCTTTGATAGTTCATATTGAACTTGTGTTGAAGGTGTTGAAAAACTTTACAAGTGTTCTTGATTTAATCTTGAACTTTTGTTGAAGTTGTTTTGACATAATACAGATTGTGTACCCGAAACAACAATATTAAGGAAATAATTTGGACCTTTTTTTTGCCTGTTTGGTGAAATTTTCTTTTCACTAAAGTTTTTTTTATAATCTAGAATCTGTACTTTTTTTTTGTTTCTGGAGATTAATGGTTTAAGCTTTCTACTCCGTTTGAGCTTAATATGTGGTTTGAAGTCATAAAAACGTCATCACAAGTTAAAGGTCACTCGATTAACGTTTAGAAGTCATCAACACTACATAGTTAAACTAGAAACAAGGGGTGTTTAAAGTGGCTACAACTTTAAAAGTAGTATTTCGTTATACTAAAATTTAATGTCTTTTTGTGAAAAGAAAATGACTACTGACAGTCATATGAATGATGTTGCAATGATTATGGCAACAACTAATATTGCCACAATGAGTCGTACAAGTGCTCTGCAGGGAATGGAACTAGTAGAGAAATCTGGAAAATTCATGGGTATTGATTTTAAAAAGTGGCAACAGAAGATGTTCCTCTACCTTACAGCATTGTGTCTTCAGAGATTTACATCTGACGAAGCTCCAGAGGTTCTTGAAGGAACTTTGGACCAGGAGAAATTTATCGTTATGGAGGTATGGAAAAACTCTGATTTCCTTTGCAGGAATTAAATTCTAAGTAGCCTCCAAGATGACCTATAAAACTTGCATAGTGGAATGAAAATGTCAAAACAGTTGTGGGGTGGACTAGAAAGAAAATACAAGATTGAGGATGTCGGAACCAAAAGGTTCTTCATTGCAAGATTCATTGAGTATGAAATGATTGACAACAAGTCTATTATTTCCCAAGTATAGGAATTGCAAGTAATCATCCATGATCTTCTTGAGAAAGGTATGAGTTTGATAAATACCTTAGTTGAACATATTAAAAATATTCTTAATATTCACATAAACTTTATTGTAGGTTTGGTCGAGAAAGAGACGTTTCAAGTCACGACAATAATAGAGAAGTTGTCACCTATGTGGAAGGACTTCAAGAACTACTTGAAACATAAACGAAAGTAGATGACAGTCAAAGATCTCATAGTGCGACAGGATATTGAAGAAGATAACAAAGACACAAAAAGAAGGTCGAAAAGAAATTCTACAATGATAGAGCAAACACTGTATAAGACGACTACAACAACTCAAAAAAATAAAAGAAAGATTGATATGAAAGAAATCAACCTAAGAAGAAATTCAAGGGGAAATGCTTTAATTGTGGCAAGATTGGCCACAAGTCAACAGATTGGCATGCCCCAAAGAAAGGTAAAAAGAAGGACCAAGTAAATATGACTGAATCCAAGAAAGTAATAGACAATCTATGTGTCATGTCGTCTGAATGCAACTTGGTGGGAAATTCTAAAGAATGGCGGATGGATTCCGGTGCCACCCGCCATGTTTGTGCAAATAAGGAGTTGGTTGCTACGTTCGCCCCGGCTCAAGGTAAATAAAAGATTTACATAGCAAACTCCGCAACTACAAAAGTTGAATAAATAGGAAAAGTATGCTTGAAAAGAACTTCAAGCAAAGGGTTAACTTTAAACAATGTCCTTTATGTACCGGAGTTACGGAAGAACTTGATCTCTATATCACTTTTTATAAAAACGTATTAAATATGTATTTGTTTTCGAAAACATTATACTTAGTAAAGTAGAAGTGAACATAGGAAAAGGTTACCTCACTACGGGCCTAATAAAAATGAATATAATGAACTTTGAAATCAATAAAAGTTCAGTTTCTTCTTACTTGCTAGAGTCTAGTGATTTATGGCATGAACGATTAGGATATTTTAATTACAAAACATTATGAAAACTGATTAACTTAGAAGTTTTGCCAAACTTTGAGTGCAATAAATTAAAATGTCAAACGTGTGTGGAATCAAAGTATGCTAAGCATTCATATAAGTTTATTGAAAGGAATTCCAATCCCTTGGACTAAATCCACACTGATATTTGTTATATGAAGTCAACACCATCTCGTGGTGGGAAAAAATATTTTATAACTTTTATTGATGATTGCACTGGATATTATTATGTCTATTAGCTAAATAGTAAGAATGAAGCAATAGATGAATTTAGGTAATATAAAACAAAAGTTGAAAATCAGTTAGAGAAAATGATCAAAATGAAAAGAAGTGGTAAGGGTGGAGAATATGAATCTCTCTTTGTGGAAATATGTGTAGAGAATGGAATTGTCCATCAAACTAAGGATCCATAGTCACCTCAATCTAATGGAATTAAAAATAAATAAACCTTAAAGGAAATGATGAATGCCTTACTAATAAGTTCAGGTTTACCACAAAACTTGTGGGGGGAGCTATCCTTAAAGCTAATTAAATACTCAATAGAGCGCCCCATAGCAAGACACAATCAATTCCATATAAAAAATGGAAAGAAAGAAAACCTAACTTGAAATATTTTAAAGTTTGTGGTGTCTAGCAAAAAGTTAGGATATTTTAAAAATTATGGCTTGGTTGCATATTTTGATAAAGGTTAGGATATTTTGCTTGTTAGAGAGTCGTTATAGGTATAATTAACCTATTTATCCTTCTTTTGTGTTAAATTGTT
>NW_025865899.1:0-4749 GCF_002878395.1 Capsicum annuum
ATACTTATGAACTGAATCATGACTTAATATCTGAATTTGAAACTAATGCATGATGCATACACTGAAATGGTCATACTCACAAAATTTTAGGTAGTGAGCCTGAACTAAATCGGAAGATAGAAAAACTATAGAGATTTGTCTGTCTAACTGTTAGACTGGATTTCTGGCTACACTAATTGAATCATACTGAATGCTCATACCCAGATGTAGTACTTCTTCAACACTTTTCTAAGAAACTCTAATGATATTAGGGAGTAAAGGACTCCAGGCATGATCTGAAGAAGACCTCTAAATAAGAGATTACAACATCGCTACCATTATATAGCATGGAACGTAGACCCATAAATTATACACTGGGATAGGATTGAACTACTAGGACTTAAGAAATGCAACTTCTTATTTTCAAGCTTAGGAACACTTGTCAAACACTCCCTCAACTATACAATTCCCTTGAATATGATAATCACTTGATTTAACTTATAATCCTCACATGGCATTGATAACTCTATTTTTTTTAAAGTCTAAACTGAACTAAATCCCCTGATCAAGGTCAATCCTAACTCGGAACTCACAAAGCAATGCACATAACACCATAACACTATTATCATAACTTCTCACTCTAGGATGATGATTCTTATCACCTTAACAACTAAATCCAACTTCCTACTAGAAATCTTCTAATGTACTGCATACCTATCCCCTTAGATACCAACATAACATTCAACCCAATTTTCATATCCACATGCACTTCTAAACAAAAACCCATAAGAGCATCTTTCTCATATTCTCTAATATCTCTATCAATAACAACCTCCATGCACCATTCAATTCTTAGGATGATACACATGAAATATTCTCAACTAACCGAATCATACACAAGAAGATGAACTTCACCTCAAAAATTCTTTCAAACTTATAGACTTACATAAAACCAGCTTACAACAATCTTCCCATACATAACATATTTACTATCTCCCATACACACAATTGCTCATCATCACTATCTTGACCTGAGGGAAGATCACCAAAAGGTTGGTGGAATATAGGGTCTGAAACATGAAGGGATACTAAGCATAACTTGACACCTTACTAAGGCATGAGGAATAGAGTATTCACTACATAGATTTATTAAAGAGATCTAATATAAGAAGTACATGATATAAATCTGAATTTCGTTGATTGTTAAAAGTATTGCAGGAGTACTGGAATTGAACATGCTGTAAGGCACGAGTACATGAGTCATGAACTGCATGACATGAATTTGGAGTTCATAACTTATGGAATGTGATTCCAACTTCTGGATGAACTGGAACTCCTCTTACTAGGAATTGGGAGAGTACATGATTCTCTATTAAATGCATGAGCATGAAGTATGATCATCGGACTGACATGTAAGGCATGAGTAAATATTGGGATAACTCAAATACTAAAATAAGAATGGGTTGAGCCACATCCTTACCTTCTGATGTTCTACACTATACTGGCATTACTACTAGCATCTGGAAGTTTGGCTTTGGCATCATCTCTCCCTTATCTTTAAGCCATCACCCTAAGTCTGTAGAACTCTGAATAAATCTAAACTGAACTACACTCACTGCACTCTAGAGTCTAGAACACAACAATACATGCAAGTAATAAACTTACTCTAGGAGACTACACCTGAAAGTGTAAAACCCACTTCTAATACTTTCTTCTAAAATATAACTCTATCTTTCTATAACCTCACTTTTCATCACATAATATCTAAAACTCTTACTACCTAGAATCTTCATAAGTATAACCATATCCTGAGTTCACACCATCTAGAACTTCAAATCTTCTTTCTATTTGCTCAATCTTCAAGGATTCAAACTTAGATTCTAACACTTAACATGGATATCATTAATATTTAATCAACCAAACTACTCTTGTCATAGCTTACTAATATCACATCTCTAAACTTGTATTTCTAAACCATGATAATTAAGATCATACCAAAAAGGCTTCAACATCATCTACCTATAACTCCTTAACTTAGCTATTAAGATCATCATATATGTATATAACTAGTCTTCTTCTGTAATAACCTTAGAAAAATAATGCAGCTCCATATCGCCTTGGGCATACTTCTTTATCATACCTACCATATCATACTTAATTACAGATAACTTAACTCAAACTTCTTGCATACATTGTTCAAGCCTACTAGATCACTTCCATACAACTAGCATCACTAACTAAGAAATCATTACATCCACTTTGCTGATCATCAACTGCTCAAACTTAATGTCTAGTGATAATGTAATTCAGCAACCCAACCTCACGTACAATTCTCGCTTGGAAGCTATGAAATAAATCATCAAGGAAACACTAGTCCACTAGGACTTTATAAAAATAAAAATCGATCATAATCATATGGCATATCTCAGCATAATCCATTAACGCATCCTCCTCCTACATATCATTATAATTTACCCTTCTATGCATCTAGATTACTATCACAACTCTTTAAGTTTCATCTAAACTCATCATTTTTCTTTATATAACCTCAACAGAATCCTAAATTAATTATGCTAAACCACCAAATACTTCATTAATATCCTATACCTTTCAAACACAATAATTACCATCAGTAACTTCTTTCGTGCTTTAAGCAAAAAATAATTCACCTTAACTAGTAACTCCTTCTCTTCCTTCCACCAAACTAAAACACAAAAATATATCACCTTAACACAACTCGCTAACATGCACAAGTTTATCTATATACTTTTTATCAATCGACACTCTCACTTTTCTCACCACTACTCTTCTATATCCACACTTAAAACTATAGTAAGGTTCTACTATTCATAAATCATAACACTAAAGGTCATAATATGCCTCAAATGCACATTATATCTTACAGTCTAGGTTTATACTATCTCCACTCATGAGCATTATCTGTACTGAAAGAATAATGAGAAATCTGAATACATATCTATATCTGTCTTAACTGAACAACTCATAAGGATGAGAACATAAACATTCAACTCAAAGAACTTAATACACTAGGGAGCTCCTCTTAAGCCCCTTATGTTACTTCTAAAACTTCTGCTAGCAAATCTAAGAGCATTATCTGGGGAGGAACTGGAACTTGCTGATTATGTTATCTTAAGAATAAGTCATAGGTGACAAGAATTTCTGAGAGAACAACTTTACTGCACAATCTAGAGTATGAAAGGAGGGAAACTTTTCTTAGATGCCATGTAGCCTCTTGAAGAAAAGTACAGACGTCTCCATACCATTCCACAAGACCCTACTTGACACGGCTTCACAGACACCATACGACACTTGAACCTTATTCTATGATACCAAGTGTGTAACACCACAAAAATCTATCTCGAGACATCACACGGTGCTTAGGACCACAAGTGATCCCAAGCTAACCCATGAACTGGCATATCATTAAGAAACTGAATAAAATGCATAAAACGACCGAGTTTACTGTGCGAAAACATAATAATGGTGGAACCTATGAAAATACAATACTGATACAACTTTTACATTCTGACAAAGCCTGAAAGAGGGACTGAAAATATATAACTGACTCTAACTGACATCTGTGAAGCCTCTATAATACTGACTATAGATAGCTGGGATGCGACTCCAACTATCACTAATCAATACATATGAATAAGAAAATAAAGTACATCAATAATATTTAACTAAAGTCTCCAAAGTATGAGGACTCATCATCTGCTGGCTGGAATCTGCAAACCATCTGAATATGGTATGTGTGCTACAACTGAGCTAATACCTATATTATGAGATAATATAGCACATAGACATATATTTGTATCAGTACTTTGAGGATGTACTGAGTATATAGGGGGTGAATGCATAAGTAAAAACATCATCTCATCATCATAATTTTCAAAACAATACATGCTAAATGTAAATGACTCACATAAGCTGGAATATCTAAAATGCTGAAAATAATTATCATGAAAAGCAAATCATGCTTTATAAATCTAGTGAGTCATAACACTTAGTTCTCAAAGTTGTACTTATATTCTCCCTTTGAATCAGATTGTCTAAGAGTAGAAAGGACTAATACTAAATCTAAAATATGAAAGCTGAAAATTGTGGCTAATATCTTTCTGCAAAGCATAATCTGAGTAAGACTTGTAAGCCTTAACACTTAGTTTTTCTGAAATATTTTCTGTTACTCTTTATGTTCTAGAATCTATAGTCTGTAAGCTTTAAAACTTTATGGAAAAACACTTTATCTGAAGGTTGATACTTTAAAACTTATTCTGAAAATCTTTACTATTAAGCTGTAGGGAAAAATCTTTCAAAGCTTTAGGGAAAAATATTTCATCTTAAGGGAAATTCTTTTAACCAACATAAACCATGCGAGCAACATGGAGTCCAACGTCTTGTCCTCCTAAGAAAGAAACCTCATGTTGGAGAGAGGTGTCATACTCTTGCCAGGGAGTATAACCTACCCTTGTAATCAATCACAAGCTAAATCTATTATCCATATGGAAATAGGAATAATCTGATAATCTGTACCTACATTGGGTACGTAGTTCTGTGGAAGTAGGATGTCCTAAACCCACACTTCTCGCTTGGTGCTAAATACTACTCTCTTTTATTTTGCTATGCTCATTCTATTGGAAATTTACTTTAAAACTAGCATAAGGGTTTATCTAAAACCAATTATGCAATTATCTGAGTAAATATATAATTAAAGATGTTCTAAGTTCTGTAATCTGTAATAATTTGTAA
>NW_025865900.1:0-2060 GCF_002878395.1 Capsicum annuum
TATAATTGAGAAAATTATTTAATTATAGAGTATTGACTAGTGGAATTCTTCTAGAATATACTGTATATAGATTCACAATATTAACTTTGAGTAAAAACTTACTCAGCATTTTGTCCTTATACCAAATAAATGGATGCAAGATTTGTGTTTGGATGATAAGTTCCTATCACTTAAATATAAGAGATACGCATTCCGTGTGTTTAAATTATGGTCAAAGTTGCTACGACATGTTTTAATTTTATAGGGATCTTATTATTCTCGAATTTAATTTTAGCGTATTTTTATCGTTCTTTTATGGTGATGTGACACATTTATTACATAAAATGGTGCTCACATCAAAGGTATCACGTCAGCTAAAAAGGTTGACAAAAGGTACAACGTCCGCTAAAAATTAAAGGTTGATAAAAATACGCTAAAATTCAGTTTAGGGATAGTAAGATCCCTGTGAAGTAGGAGTGTGTCGTAGAAAATTTAGTTATAGTTCAAGGGGATAGCAGATACTTTTCTCTAAATATCATTTACATAATATGGGCTGCGCTAGCCTTTGGGCAGGGGTTCATCCGAACATCCTTCATTCGAAATTATACTAATTTATATATAATTGAAATTATTTTTTATATATACATATATAATAAATATTAAACTCTTCGACTAGTTTTTCTTCAAATTTTTAACCTTCTTGGTGGAAATTCTGACCCCGCCTCAGTTGATAAACCAATGTCATGAAGTAGTTGGCTGATCTCTTGAACACATTCGACGTCATTCTTCTTAAAGTGTGGTTTCATGCAGGGGCTGAGGTAGCTTATGATTGATTAGACTGTTTATCCGAGTTTCTTTCCATCGAAAATTATATTATTTATACAAAATCAAAATTATTTTTATTTATATAGAGTAGACGTTGAACACCCCTTCAATTAATTTGTGCTCTTACTTACTCATATTTTGAATCCCTTTAGTAAAAATATTAACCCTGTCACTGGTGAGTGGTGTCTAATAAACTTTCTTCATTATCATTTATAACAAGTTATTAAAATTGTGGATATATTTTCTAAGTTTTGTACTAAAAGTAGTGATGGAGTCAGAATTTTCACAAGTAGGTTCAAAACACAAAAAAGTAAATATACAAATTATCCGCAGAGTATTCAACATCTACTATATATATATAAATTACTGTATAATTTTCCACCGAAAGATCTTCAAATTAACTATTCATATTTTGATGACTCATATCTGCATTATTAATAAGATTGTCAAAAATATTTTTGAAACGAGAGATGCATCATGCATGCATCATCTCAATCCTATAATCACAATTTTTGCAATATACGTTGTTGTCTAGATGAATTATACAAGTTATATACCATATTCCATTTATATAATATTATTTTATATGTTATATATTCTTGATTTAATAATTAAATTCTTATTTTGAGACCAAACAAAATGCATTGTTCTCCCCAAGCAATAAAATTCAGTTTGCTAATATCACTAATTCTCATCTTAGGGTTTTAACTACCTCTGAAGAGGTCTCCCCTTCTGACCTACTTCGTCCAGTCATTAATAACATTATTATTTTAGTAATAGTAGATAGAAACAACGTTTATATAGGATGGTAAAATTTCATAATTTGAGAATCTTTCCAAACAAATAACAACTTGTTGATTTATAATTTGGTGTAATGGATCATTGAGGAAATCCAATTCCAAGGTAACTTGAAGATTCAAATTAAAAATTGGTTTGACAAAGTTTAATTTTTATCCTGCGTAGATGAAATTGTACAGGATGTTGGCTAGCTAGCTAATGTGTAGTACCTTTTACTTGTTTTTTTTTTTAATTACCACAGATTATAGCTTACTGGTATCAATGAAAGTTAACCCTACAATGCTTTGGGTTCAACATACAAAATACCTCTTCTTTCTTCTCAAAATAAGTTTTGTTTTAGCTTATTTCATGTCCATTATGAAAATACTTCCTTCGTTTCTAATTACTTGTCATCCTTACTAAAAATAGATGTTCCTTAATACGTGTCATGTTATAAAATCTGAGCATAATTAGTTGTT
>NW_025865901.1:0-5800 GCF_002878395.1 Capsicum annuum
GCTAGTGTCCTTAACTCAAACAAGATGATAGACACATCCCTTAGATATCATTTTCCTTGCTCGAAAATAGGAAACAAGCTGACCCCTGAAGGTTGAAGTAATACCCCTCCACTATAGGATAGGTTCCTTTAGAAACTAAAATTGGACAACTTTATTTCTACAGTCAACTGTGGCATAGCAGGAGTAAAGCAAATCTATGCTGAGAATGATATCAAAATCAGTCATCTTTAATTTGACTATGTCTGCTGAAGTGACTTTTTGTAATATCATAATCGGACCGTTCCTGTATACCCATCGATCTATAATGGTTTTACCCACGGGTGGAGACTGAGAAGGGCTCTGCTAGAATTTTGGAATTGACTCCAAAATCAACTTCTATATAAGGGGTAATAAAAGACAAAGAAGCTCCTGGATCTAACAAAGCGTAAATATGTACATGAAAGATCTATAACGTACCGGTGACCACATCAGAAGAATTTTCCTGATCTTGTTGGGACTAAAGAGCATATAATTTATTTGGGCGTTGCCCACTAGTGGCGTTGAAAGTGGCACCCTGCTGGTTTGTGCGATTGGACTGAGCTGAGGAACGGTTATTCTGACCCTGAAATCCTGATTGGGAACAATCTCTAACTCTGTGTCCTGTCTTACCACATCTTAAACACACATCACTACCAGCTCTGTAAATACCCTTATAGTTCTTACCACAAGTCTAACAAAGAGGATTGGTTTGGGCACTGCGAATACTGCCTGAGATTTAGAGCCTGGCGCCCTATCTTTGTTACCCTCCCTGAACTTAGGAACTGGAGCATTGGCTAAGGAAGGAGCTGGAACGGATGACTTTGGACGGAACTGAGAACAGTTACCACCCTTCGACTTAGGTTGATTGAAATTGAAACTACCTATTCTAGCTTTCTTATTCTGTTTTTTTCTCTCCTTAATCTTGTACTCCTCTATCTGTCGAGTATGGATCATAAGCCTAGCTATGTCCATATCACTAATCAACATGGCGGTCCTAAACTCCTTAACCACACTATCATTCACCCCAAAAACAAACTTACTCATCTTAGCCCTGTTGTCTGCCACTACATGATGAGCGTATCTAGCTAGTTGAGCAAACTTAAGAGAATACTCTTTCACTGTCATGTTGCCCTGCTTGAGGTTGATAAATTCTAACACCTTAACTTCTCTTAGCTCTAGGGGAAAGAATCTACCTAAAAAGACAGTGGCAAACTCCTCCTACTTAACAGGCCCTCAATCTATAACCATCTCTGCTTTTCACTATTTGAACCATATGTGAGCCACATCCTACCACTGATACGCAGCTAGCTCATCACTCTCACTAGTGGTAATCCCAATGGTATCTGTAACCTTCTAAACCTGATCAAGGAATTTCTGAGGGTCCTCGTCTTTCTTAAACCCAAAAAAAAATAGAAGATTTATTCGATAAAGTCCCAAATCCTAGCTGCAGCAGTATTAGCCACTGGGTTGGCCGAAACAGCAGCTGGCCATTCATTCTGAGTAGTAAATGAATTAGTAAGAGTAGTAAATGCAGCTTTGAACTTTGCATGATAGATGTATTCATCCAAGGGATCTGCTTAGACGGGCTGAGTGGCTGACTAATTTTCATTTTTTCTTTTGGGAGGCATGTTCTGTAAATAAAAAGAGAGAAATAGATTAGATTGAGAGTTGAATTTTAAGCTTATGCTCATTAGCACGATATGAATACTGAAAGAAGGGAAACTATGCCTAAAACATCTTCTAGCCTCCTATACATAAATGTAGCACAAAATACACCCATGCATAAGACTCTACTAGATGTGGCTTTCAGACTCCCTAGACTCTATTGAACCTTAGGCTCTAATACCAAGTTTGCAGCGCCCTGAATCTAGTACCTGAAATACCATACGGTGCTCATGACCCCGAAGGACCACAAGTTTACCCATAACTGATATTTATAACTAAGCACTACATAATATACAGTATAAATACAGAATAAAAGGCTGAAAGGCCATAAGGTTCAAAACTAAAGAATAATAATAAAACTGAATGTGGTATAACAATACTAAAACAACTAAAATAACAAAATATACTGAAGTCTAAATATCTAGTCTGAAAGCCTCCAAACTATCTGAATAAGTTGTTGATAAAACATGTCCCCAACTAACTTCAACTGCAGAAGTAAACTAAGTACTGAAATACCGAAATGATAAAGCATTCTCGAATGATGATGACTCACTGCTAATCTACTACTGCTGACTGAAACCTGAGCTGCTAAGTGCGATTAGGAACCTAAGAGTCTGAACCTATGGTATAAAATACCACAACACAAATGAAAAGTATGCATCAGTACTTGAGAATGTACTGGTACGCAAGTGAAGTAGGATGAATGCATGGGGTTCATAGCATAAACTATAACTGACTAATGATGTAAACGTGAACATGACTGTGTGAGGATATATGCAGAAAAACATAACTGCAACTGAAACATGGGGATTCTGAATATTGAACATACTGATAACATGGATTACTGATAATTGATATGACTGATACTGGGTGACTGTTGCTGACAGTCTTAGTTTTGATAGAACTAGCTGAGTTCCGTACTGAGATGAATGATTGTATCTGGTAGTCCTGAAATCTGTAGAATTATTAGAGTTCTATTTTTCAGACTGAGACTGAGATTATGGAAAGTAGTCATCCAATCGACATGCCCCTAATAAGGTATTATAGCTAAGTTGGGGTCCAATCTATAACCCTAATTGGAAGGGTGTCAATACCGTGCCACTAGTAAAGATAAGTTATGAAATACCCTCATCTGACAATGTCTCCAAAGAAGAACAGTGGGACCCTCATCTGGCAGTGTTAATCCACCTCATCAACCCTAAACTATCAGTGTTGATGTCTCAACCTATGCTGGCTACATAGTTTTGGAATGCAAGGATTGCTTCTAAGGGATCATACCCTCTACTGTCAGTGTGTACCCTCATCCTTGGGTTTTCTCGGTGCTAAATCCTACTCCCAACTAAATAGACACTGAACTGATTATACTAAAATAAACTGGACTGACTTCACTGAGTTCTGTGGACTGAAGGAATATTACTAGATTCTGTTAACTGACTGAGTTCATGAGATTAGTGAGTTTTCCTGAGTCATGTAATTGACTGAATTCTAATGAGTTCTGAAATTGACTGAGAATACTACTGATCGTGGCGTGACTGAGATAATCATAAAACTAGCATTGGCTCTAGGCACACAGCGAAATTGTTGGGTATAAATACCCCCAGGACTCGATAGTTTAATAGTAAATGATGGCATAAGTTTGAAAGCACAACAGTGGCTATATATATATATATATCCATAATTCATTGACTAAGATATTTCATCAAACACTTGACATGCATTAACTTGTACATGAATGGGGATTTTATATTAACATACTATAATGGCACTTTTTTCTTCACCTAGGCATTTAATCAAACACATAGGGAGTATTCTTTGGTTATACCATCATCAATGCATCTAATTATCATGGTTGCATAAATAAATTAGCAATTTGAAGGGTTTATCATGAATATTATGCAAAACATCACTACTCGGATCAATCATTGGAACATGGAATTCAAAACATGAATCAAAATCCAACAACAACATGAACATAAATCTCAATTCAACTAAATCATGAACATTCATAAATACACAATCTTTGGATTTTGGAAAGAGATTCTTGAGCTTCATGGGTGAAAGGGACCCTTGAATCAACACTTGACATACCTTGATTGTAAGTTTCTTGAAATTCTTAGTGAGATTCTTGGAATTAGCTTTGATTTCTTGAAATCTAGGGTTTTTCTTCTTAGGAGAGAATGTTCTTGATTTGGGAAAAAAGTGAGCAAAATAAATATTTAACATGTTTTTAGGGATTAAATCCCGCACCTGGACGTAAAACCTTGAGAAAAGACCAATTTATCCCGGGACAAAATATTTATTTTTTGTCAAAATTTCTCAATTTGGCAAGCTGACGCGATGCAGCCCTATCGCACCGTGTCACTGGATATTACCAAATGTGAACAGGGCTAACGGCGTGACGTGGTGGAATCGCGTTGCTATATTATTTGTGAACTGGAAGTGCACTGCGACGTGGTGAAATCATGTTGGTACACTAGAAATTAAAAACTCTGAAAAATTGAGCCTTGGCATGATGCACCATAATCGCGAAGGCTCGCTGGATTTTGACTATTGTCATTTTAGCATGCTCTGTGATGCGTTGATGGCTCAGGTGGCATACTGTCTTACTAAAATGACTCTAACTCTTCGGTCGGGTTTCGGATTTGGGCGAATTTAGTATCGATGGAAAGCTTATTCAATTTTTCACATAACAAAAGGTCAAAATCTTGAATATTCCACATGTATAAAAGTGAATTCATATTCTAAAGTAAGTCTTTAATATTTTTAGGATAATTTTAAGATAGGTAGGAGTACGGGGTATTATAGACATCTTTTTTTAAGGATAGTACTTCTTCAAGAACTTGGCATTGATAGTGCCAATTTTTACTCCATCTGTTTTGACAAGCTTGTAAGCACCATTTGAATATATTTCTTGTAGGACATATGGTCCATCCCATTTTGGGGTAAATTTTTCCCCAAACTTATGAGAAGTAATAATGAGCCTTGTTACTGTGAGGACTTGATCTCCAACTTAGAAGCATCTCAAGCGAACTTTTTTGTTAAAAGAACGAGATAAATAGGCTTGGTAACATTAAAGATTTTGCTGAGCCTTCAGCCTCTTTTCATCAAGAGCTTTTAATTTTGTAAGACGCAATTTAGCATCTTCTTCATCAGTGAGCCCTAATTGAATAGCCAGTCTTCAAAAGGGCATTTGACGCTCAAGTGGGAAGATGGCTTTAACTCCAAAAGAAAACGAACATGGGGTTACTTGCATTAGTGTGTGGTAAGTTGTTCTATATGCCTCTAAAGCTTCTTCCATTCGTTCATGCCAGTCTCACTTAAACTTGGAGATAACTTTCTTCAATAGATTACATAAAGTTTTATTAAATGCTTCGGCTATACCATTGGAGACAATATGGTACATAGAAGACTTACTCTTCTTGAAGCCAAAGAGATCAAAAATTTTGTTCATCAACTTGTTATCAAATGGCTTGTTGTTGTCGGTTATTATATATTAAGAGATTCTAAAGTGGTAGATGATATTCACTCAGATAAAATTTGCAATATTTTTTGTCTTTAATTCTTTGAGATTAATTAGCTTTGGCCTATTTTGAGAAGTAATTTGTTGCGACCAAGATTAACAAGTGTTCACCAGAAGATTTTGGTAGTGGACCAACAACATCCATTCCTCAAGCATTGAATGGACAAGATGCTACAGTTGGGTGTAATACTTCAGGAGGTTGATGTATAAAATTCGCATGGAATTGGAAAGATTTGCATCTTCTAGCATAGTCCAAGAAATCTTTCACCATCATTGTCCAATAATATCCTATCCTTTTAATGTGAAAATGGAGCTTTAGTTCAGACTAATGCGATCTACAAATTCCTGAGTGTGCTTCTTGCAAAGCTTGAATTGTTTGTTCCTCTCCCAGACACCATAAGAGCACTCCTTCAAATGATCTTCTATATAGTGTGTCCTTATAGTAAAGAAAGCGAGGTGCACGACAACAAATGTCAGTCTTTCTCCTTGGATCCTCTGGAAGTATCTCATACATAAGTAATCAATGATAGGTTGTCACCAGTCTTCTTTTACATCTTCAGACATAGAAATGAGGTATTCAACCTTATTTTCTACATC
>NW_025865902.1:0-1628 GCF_002878395.1 Capsicum annuum
AAATAAATAACTATGTAAATAATAATAGCTCATAATTAATAAATACGACTAAATTAACCTTTGTAATTGTTCTCACAATTAACACATAACTAATTAACACATAACGAATTAACACATATCTACTTGTACATTTTTTAAATAACATGGCTCAGCTACTAGACCAAGAAGGTGACGTTCGAACACACCTTAAAACCGACACGGTTGTTACATGTGCAGGAACATCAGGTACAACTAAGGAATTACCCACTACAAAAAAATTACCAAAATCCGAATTAGCAAAGAAAAAGAAATACAACCTAAATAAGATATTTGAAAAACCTTATGCACCGCCAAATATCCAAAAGAATGAATTATTTGTACCCCCGCAGTTATACCCTTATTCAGATGCAATTAGCCTGAAAAAATAAGCTTACAACCATTTAACCTTTGTTTATATTGAAAATTTATATACAATTCAAACCTTACTAAATACCAAACCCTTCCAAGATATTGAGCTATCCAAAAAATACCAAGGGTATATAACCCAAAAGTTACAAAATTACAATAAACTTATTGCGCTCCCAGGAACCAACCCAAATTTAATCGCCACATGTTATTCTTATGGATTATTATCAACATTATGTACAACATATGAGAAAGAATTAGCCATGATTCTTGAAGCACATAAAAGAATTATGACATATATAAAAATTACAAAAGGACAACTATTATACGTAAGATTTTATTCGGCTCCCGCTGAGATGCTATTTGATGAAATCAAACCAGTGATTAAAGTAGTAAAAGTTGGTATGACAAGAGACTACATTATACCAGAAGAAATATCTGAACAAGACGAAATACAAAAAATCGAGATACCAGACTTTTTCAAGAACAAATCACTTGTTGGCTTGAGCATAATTATACGAGAGTTAGCACATAACTATTTGAACCGTAATACAGTTTGAAATTATTATTCTAGAGATCATTTATTGGTTTATTCAACATGTAAAGACATAAGAGAAAATGATATGGAAGAAATTCGTAGATGGACAATGACTTTATTACAACTAGAAGATAACCCTCTCACAAGATCTATCAAGAAAGGAGTTATTTCTGACGGACTGATGAAATAATTCTGCAAATTAATTGGATAGAGATATGATGATCATCAATGCAGCTGTTGTAGCGGACGACATAATATTATTCCAGAAGTAATACTACAATAGAAGTAAACGAAAAAATTAGAACAGCGGGAGAGATACGACAAAAAAGATAAACAACGGAGCAATAATGGAAGAGGTAAAAAACAAGATATTAAATTATGAAAGCGAATTGTGAACAAATTAGATAACTTTCTTTACGTAAATAATTGTATAGGAATTATTAGCTTTTAGCTTTTTTGACTTTTTGGCAAGGCTTTTGATTTTAAATGAATTATTAATTTTACCTCATTGCCTAGATATTAAGGTAATTAAGTAAGCTAATTTGTGGGGATTTTCTTTTGTTTTATTTAATTTCGTATATTCTGGGTAGTAACTAGTTAAAGTTTCTTTAATTTTTCTAAAAGCTTCTATATTTTTAAATGATCGTCTAATTTTTAACAAATAAATAACTATGTAAATAATAATAGCTCATAATTAATAAATACG
>NW_025865903.1:0-1668 GCF_002878395.1 Capsicum annuum
GAAACAAGAAGGGCAGTAGAGATGTTGTGGTATGAATGAAGGACTTGTAAGTTTGGGTATGACAATACTCTATTATGATGTGCCCTAAACTGAATAAAAAAAAATTGATTATAAGAAGAAGACATGATTTTAAGATTCTAAAATTGGGCATAAGAGAAATGATTACCCAAAGAAGGCATGTGTTTAGATAACTCATTAACCAAAATTATCATTTGTCGACATGGGTTCATATTGCCCTGAAATATGGATTGTACGCTGGCGACGACCCTATGACATAGTGAAGATGCAAAGACTCCAATCCTTGGGTAAACTTGAGTTGGGGGCTTGACCGCCGAGTCAAAAACGGATTTTATATTGCTGGTAAAATTACAGATTATAGGGTATACCATCTACCTCAGAAGAGAAACAAAAAGTAGTCATGATTCCAAGAAAGTCTTTTGAGATTTATCAAATTATGCCCATGTGTTTTCGAGTGTTTTATGCCGACATGTTTTTATGAAATGCTCTCAACTATGTTGAATAAAAGTATATTTTGTTTTTGAATTATTCTACGTACAAGTACTTTGTGTATTGACCCGTTATATTTCAGGTTCTGTGGCCCAATCCCGTAGCCCCGCTAATCAGTATATCATTGTCAGACATTTGGAGTTGAGCCTCCCTTTTTTTGGAAGGACTTTTTCCATGTATTGATTTTATTTACTTTTAGTTCATGGTCCGACCGGGGGACTTGTCCCAGGCTTAGACAGATTATTATTTTCAATTCAATAGTGTCTTCATAGAGTGTTTTAGATTGGATTTGGATTTTCCCTTTTGATACGATATTATGAAGTTTTAAGTTTTATTTTGGGACCAACATGTTTTCAGTTATCTTTCCCATTTTTTTCATATGAGTTATGTTTATGATTACAAGTGGAGGGGTCTCTCGGGCCTCTATGGTTTAGGATGTCCATCGCAGCTAGGGCCTAGGTTTGGATCGTGATAAAATTACAAACAAAGTACGGTTCATGGTCCCAAGGTATTTACGAAGTCGTGTCTAGTAGTGTCTTGCTTATAGGTGTGTTGTTGACCACACTTATAACCAGGAGGCTGCTAGTCATTTAGGAGTTGTTTCTCACTATTTCATACTCTAGTTCGTGCTATAGCATCGTTCATACGAATGTTATCCAAATTCCTTCCTTTCCTTAATTTTATGGGTCATACCTCATTATCGAGGGATACAAGTTCAAGACTTTAGATTTCCTAACGATGTGGTCTTTTTGATTGAGTTATCCATGAAGTTATAAGATAGCACAAGGACTTGAGAGGAGTCCATTAGTGCTTCAAAGTTATTGATTCGAATGTATACCTCTATCTTAATAAAATTATGCTTTTCAGCCTGAGGTATGAAGGGTATTCAGTCTCCTTTAAAAATTCATGTTGCAGATGTCATTCTTAAGGGTAATGAGATATAGCAGAATGTTGGAACAATATTTTTACCCTAGTAGTAGTATATGCTAATGTGTCGTGATATATTGGTAGTAAAATGGCCAAGAAGTTAGTGATATGGAGTCTCAATTTTAGAAGTCAGAGTGAGGATGACTTTTGTATAAATAAGTAGTTTTAATTATATAACCCTTGACTGAGGGGTGGTTCTCTCTTTTATGGTGATTGGCTAATATTGTAGAAATT
>NW_025865904.1:0-1156 GCF_002878395.1 Capsicum annuum
CTTATGATATTATGTTCGTGTTCAAATCTTTATCACTAGTATTAGGATGACGAACCGACTTGCTGTACTTTGAAAAAGAGAGTTTTCAGTATACCAAGCTTTGATTCCTTTGAAGAGCTTAAGACTTCTTTCAAAGAGTTGTAGAAATTGTTTTGGGATAAAAAAATCACTTAAGCAAGCAAATGGAGATGTAACACATATTGCAAAGGACGCTCATCGGTTGAGTAATTCAAGGCTTCCTCTCGCTACTATTAATTAGGACTATAGATATTAGACATTATAAGATTATGAAAGAAAAGTTGTATAAAATAATTCACCAACATGGATGAATGAGGGATAGCTTAGCGGTAATACGACTCTTTTATTGTATGTATTTTTAGTGATTGTGTATGCTTTAACGGTCACTTGGTACGTGAGATTGATATGTAGGAATATTTCATGGGTTGAAACTTGAAATATGACATGCGACTATATTATCCCACCTTTAATATGAAATAATGTCCCACCATTTTAACTAAAGTGGTGGAATAAATAGTCTCAAAATTAGTTAATATCTCACGAATAAAGTTAATTACAAAGTCTATTCCGAGATTATTATACTTATTCAGTACTCATATGTCTATGCATTTGATGTAATGTGTATTAACTTTTTCACGGCACTTTGAAATTATTATTTTTCAAAGATATCAACAAATAAGTATTTGTAACGCCCCAAAATATCATCCCGAGACGCCACACGGTACCCAAGGTTACACGTAGCCTCAAGCTAACCCTTTAAGCCAAAACACTACCCTTGGGTTCCAACACAACAACATACACACTACGCTAAGGATATATATATAAGTACATATCATACCACATCGCACAACGAACGGAATATTGTTAGACTGTACATATATGGAATGTCTATACACAAAACAACCCAACAATACACTAGTCTGACATAACCTCTATACAGCAAAATCAACGAGCCATTGGGACAAACCCCCAACTGACTCAACAGACCAAAGGGATCACAAAACAACAGCACCAAAACTAGCAACTTGGTCCTCGAACCATGAGGACTCACCACTGAAGGAACGTAAATGCGGCACTCGGATGTCACTGTTGCGGCTACGGCTGAGTACTTGAACCTACATCATGGTAAGAATGTAGC
>NW_025865905.1:0-1688 GCF_002878395.1 Capsicum annuum
TGCAATAAAATTGGTCAAATGAGTTTTAATTAGGCTAGATTTTAAATTCAATTCTCTGAATTTTCCCTTTTCGGCCATTTGATACATAGCTAAAATAGGCCAACCTATCCCAAATCGTTAATAACCCCAATTTTAAATCCATCATTACTCAGCAGCCCAACTACAATCAATAGCCCAACCTAATCAAAAATCAAACCCGGCCCTTTTCTCCTTTCCCTTACACTCCTCATCAGCTTACAAACAGCCACGATAAAAACTGCGTACAAGCTTCACCAAAAGCTGCGTACCAACTCCATCAAAGTCATGACCCACCTCTAACAACCTAATTCAACCCAAAATTGAATCATCTGCAACCCATTTTTGAATCGACTTAGCCCTAGCCCCTTAGTTTTTTCACATGCATTTCACGCAATATTTGTATGAGGAGAAGCCTCAAATCTTCTAGAAACGAGGTTAGATGGCTTCTCCAACAGCTCGATATCTCATTTCTCGATTGAAATGGTACTATTTCATACATATTGGTACGTTTTCTATTGGTTCTTAAAAGGAATGAATTTTCCCCAAACCCTATTGGTCCACCCATCAAAAATTACTCAGAAAAATCCCAAAAAAAGACAATTGAGGATAAGGGACGGGGTTGGGAGGAGAATTTTTTTTGGGGGGGGGGGGGGGAATTTGAAATCTAAGGTTTTCCTTCTTTTAAATATGGAATGCCCCAATTTTGTCCTCTATATAAGAGGACCTTCACTCTTTGTTCAAGAGGGGGGGCCAAAAAAACGGGAAAGATTCTAGGGTTGAAGAAAGAGGGTACAGAAAATTAGGGTTTCAAAAAGAGGGAAATCTTCTGAGTAAATTTCTGACTTCGAAAATAGAGAAACGAAAAAATTTTGGATTTTCTAAATTCAGGTTGAAAGTCTTAGTAGAAAATCTGGGGGGTTTCAAAATTTCTAAGAGGAAAAAGCAAAAAGACGCTCTATTGGTGGTCGACGTCGCGAGATTCTTGTAGTGACAAGTTTGCTGATAGCTCGTCCTGCCGTCTGTTGCCCCGAAAGAGGTAAATGCACGCTCATCCTTCTTTCTACTTTATTTTGATGTTTTCTGCTTTACCCCTCTTTCTTCGTAGAATATAGTTATCCGTGTATCGTGAATGAGGCTGGGATCTGTCTGCTGTAGTTAGCTATGATTGCCTTAGGGGTTGTTTTATGACTGTTGTTGTGCCATTTCCCTAGAGAAGTTCTCAAGTTGTAATTTTAATGTGACCATGTCGAACTTATAGTCCTAAACTGATGTGGTGGTTTACCTGAGAGTCCATGGTATGAAATAACATATACACTATCAAGATTTTGCCTTTTGTTTCTAGTTCCCTTTTGTGTATCTAGAGATTTGTTACACTAGGCTGATTGTTGTTGCAATGGTTTGATACCTGATTTTAACTTTGTTTCGTTTCCTTCAGTTTTGCAAGCTCTTGCTTAAACCCCCTGACATTATTGCTTAGTTATTTACCTATTGTTTTTATTTTACATGTTGCTTTGTTCATTCACTATAAATGGTTCACCTAGATATATCGACTAGCTTAATAAGATTAGAGTAAAATTCCTATATTTAACCTTGTGTTTCTTAATTTTCAATGATGGATGGTGGTAATAGGCTTAGAATTCCTCTAGCATATTTTTGATCTTTCAACCTTT
>NW_025865906.1:0-1394 GCF_002878395.1 Capsicum annuum
ATCAAGAAAAATATGAAGAAGTGTAGCTTGAGTACTAATGCAATGGGCACTCAGTAGGCATCATCAGCCAACAGAGTTCAATACAGGAAAAGTATAACTAAAATGTAAGGGTGCAATCTAAGTCAACAGTAAATAGAGATAGAAAGGTAAAAAACTACCAAACTATGCAAATGCGATAAACGAATAAATATAAGTAATACAAAAAAAATGGCGTAGTAATAAAAGATAAATCAAACATAACCTAAATGGTCCGCCATAAGCCTACTAGGCACATTGAAGAAGACAGTTAACCTAACCATACTCCCATAAGTCAGTGGGACACATAAGAAGTAATTAAAGAAAATAAACATAAATAATCAATAATTATGCCGATCCCAAGAAATCATAGTAGTGATCCAGATATGCACCGATCTTAAAATGACACCATTGGGTAGTAACGTAAGGCCAAACACTGGGATTGAAATGATAATAATGGATAATAACAAGAGGCCATATGCTGGATTTGAACCATAAATAGTGGGTAATAATGACATGACCTAAAATTAGGCCTTATTGTGTAGGTATCTCAAGCCCAACAAGGACCGAAGATCGCCTCGTTAACCCAACCTAACCATTACATCAATCCACAAATATCTCATAAACTCTAAACATATAATAAGATAACGAAAACAAAACTAACACTCATATCTTAAGAATGTCTAATCATTCCATTTATGCTAACATACAACATCTAAACCACCCAAGTCCATGGTCATCCACAAGCCTCTACAAATCTGATGTCTATAATATGTCGGGACATATCCCCAAAAATAGGCAAAAACCAAGTTTGTTACAAGTATATTACAAAGATAGAAGGATTATGAAATGTATGCCTCCCGAAGTATGGAAGCTCACCGCTTCTAGTCAATACATGATCCACTTGAGCACCTAGTCACTACGCAAAAAGAGAAGAAGATGCTTCGGCCCTTGTGTTGCCTAGGAACACAGCTTTCAGAGACGGTTAATGGTTGGAGCACTAGCATGTAACTCAAACGTAAGGATAAAATAGTGTCATTATTCAATAACAAGTCAAATCATCACAAGCCACCATATTTATATACATAGACATGTAGATATATATAGATACATCAAGTGTCAAAAAGATAACAAGGACAGAGTATGCATTTCAAAAAACCCAATCATAAACCATGAAGTGGAGGACTCTAACCTTCCACTCGATTAAGTTATATCAAGTAAGTGGACTCTAACCCTAAGCCTTCTTATTGTAAAAGTGGACTCTAACCACAAGCCATTTTGTTAGACAAGTGGACTCTAACCACTAGAAATCTTATCAAACAAGTGGACTCAAACCACTAGACATCTTATCAAACAAGTGGACTCTAACTATAAGTCAT
>NW_025865907.1:0-2447 GCF_002878395.1 Capsicum annuum
GAAATAGGTCTAAATGCCTTCACAGTAGTAGGATTATTGACCTTAGGTATCAGAGTGATGGATGTACAATTAATAGGCTGGTGAATTTTAGAAGTCTAGAATAGCATCAGTAATTTCCTCTGCCATAATTGGCCCCAATTTCTTGAAAAAGAAAAGCATTAAGACCATCATACCCAAGGGTTATAAAAAAAACTAATACCTTATAATGCTTTCCATACCTCTTCATTCTCAATAGGACTAATAAGTTGCTATGGATTATCTCTCATAAGAATAGCACAACCTCTTAAAACATTAGAATCCACAGGTGGGAGCATAACCCCAACTGACCATGATACCAGAAGATCAAACTAACTTTTTTAGGTGAGGCAGCGGATTAAACTAAGCTGCATTTTTCCTTATCTAACAAATGTTATTAGGTGAGATAGCTACTATGTTACCTGCAGAGGATTCCAATGTTTCATAAGGTGGAGCTAAACTTACAAGATCAATTGAAACTCAACAGGACTATTGAGTGGGAAGAGGTACGAAAAGCATTATCAGGTATTAGTGTTATGAGATGCCCAAGGTATGATGGTATGAATACTTACTTTTTTAAGAAAGAGGGGCCAATTATGGTGGAGAAAATTACATATGCTATTCTAGACTTTTTCAAGACTTCTAAATGCACCACCCTATTTATTGTACATCCATCACTCTTAATTCTAAGATCAATAATCCAACAACTATAAGGTGTTTAGACCTATTTCCTGCTGCACTATTTTTTACAAGATGATCTCTAAGGTGTTGGCAAATAAATTACAACAAGTAGTGTCATCGCTGATAGTCTAAATCTATGGTATACAGATGGTAACGGTACAAAGATCTCTATAGGCGATAAATTCTTACGGAGCAATGTTTAGGACCTAAAATCTATGGTTTTGCATACAAATGTCTCTGATGAATAATCGGAATTTATATAATTGGCAGGCTATTTTAGCCATCAGTAAAACAATTGCTAGCTAATTTCCAAAGTTATGAGATGACATTTGTATGAAAAATCATAGATTTAGGTCCTAAATGTTTCTTTGTAAGCATTTATCACCTGCAAAGATCTTTGTATCGTTACCATCTGTATGCCATAGATTTAGACTTTTAGCGGAGACACTACTTGATGTTCATGGTTTCCAATACCTTAGGGATCATCTTGTACAAAATAGTGTTGTAGGAAATAGGTCTAAACGCCTTCATAGTAGTAGGATTATTGAACTTAGGGATTAGAGTGATGGATTTACAATTAATAGGGTGTTGCATTTTAGAAATCTCAAAAAATTCTAGAATAGCATCTGTAATTTCCAACCCCATAATTGGCCCTATTTTCTTAAAAAGGTGAGAATTCATACTATCATACACTAAGGTTTTCATAACACTAATACCTGATGATGCTTTCCATACCTCCTCATTATCAATAGGACCGATGAGTTGTCATCGATTATCACCTCTCAAAACATTAGAATCCATAGATGGAAGATGAAACCCAACCGACAACGATACCAAAAGTTCAAACTAACTTTCTTAGGTGACGCAGCGGACCAAACAAATTTGCATTTCTTCTTATGTAATAAAAATTATCAGTTGACGCAGTTATTATCTTACCTGTAGTAGATTTTATTGTTTTAAGAGGTGGAGCTATTCTTATAATATCAATTGTAACTCATCGGTCCTATTGAGAAGGAAGAGGCATGGAAAGCATTATCAGGTATTAGTGTTATGAAAAACATAGTGTATGATGGTCTGAATGTTCACTTTTTCAAGAAAAAAGGGCCAATTATGCAGGAGCAAAATTACAGATGCTATTCTAGACATTTTAAAGACTTCTATAATGCACCACCCTATTAACTGTACATCCATCCCTCTGAATCCTAAGGTTAATAATCCTACTACTATGATGAGTTTAGACCTATTTCATGTTGTACTATTTTGTACAAGATGATCCCTAAGGTGTTGGCAAGTATGCTACAACAAGTATTGACTCTGCTTAAAGTTTAAATCTATGGCATCAAGATGGTAATGGTACAAAGATCTCTACAGTCAATATATTCTTACAAAACAATGTTTAGGACCTAAAATCTATGGTTTTGCATACAAAAGTCTCATACGAACAATCAGAATTTCTATAACTGACAGGCTATTATTGCCATCAGTAAAATAATTGCGAGCTAATTCCCAAAGTTATGAGATGACATTTGTATGCAAAGCCATAGATTTTTGGTCCTAAACATTTCTTTATAAGCATTTATCTCCTGTAAAGATCTTTGTACCATTACCATCTGTATGCCATAGATTTAGACTTTCAACGGAGACACAACTTGTAGCATGTTTGCGACCACTATAGGGATCATCTTGTACAAAATAGTGTAGCAGGAAATAGGTCTAAATGCCTTCACAGTAGTAGGATTATTGACCTTAGG
>NW_025865908.1:0-2637 GCF_002878395.1 Capsicum annuum
CAGCTTCCTCAGCAGTGTCAAAAGTTCCCAACCAATGTCTAGTATTGTTTATTTTGTCTAGGATCTCTGCTGCCCACCTGCCCCATTTTCATTGTCTAACTCCCCTGTATTTCTTCATGTTTACTTGAAGCAGCTTCTTCTCTTTGGATTTATTCTTTGAAATCACCCTAGTCCTTCCATTTTCAATCATGATTTCCTTTATCCACAGTTTCTTAGGTCTCTGGGACTTCTCTCCTTGAAGTATTTCCTCCTCGTCACTAGACAAGTCTGTAGCATCATTGCCCGTCATGTAAATACGCACAACACGCGGCATGACAACAGAAATTTTGCCCGCTTTGTTGGTGGATTTTTCTACTCTTTCAATTTTTGAGGGTTTTTCAACTGCCATATTTTGGTGATTCTCATCATTAGAGGCCATTGCTTCATGAAAGAGAAGTCCATCAGATCCGACATGTTATATAAAATTGTTTAATGAACTATTATTAATACGTAGTAATTGCGTTATACCTCTTCCGATTATTCTAGAAGGAAATTTAAAAGGAAAAAAAAAGATAATTAAACAAAAACCAAACTGATGGAAAAAAAAGGAAAATGAAAATAAATTATTCTCTCCTTTTGGCACCTTCTAATTTCGAGAGTCTAACAAGTTTTAACCAATATTCTTTTCATGAATTTTTTAAATATTTTATATTGTAAGTTATTGCGACTTATTATACTTTTTTTTTATTGTTTTCAAAAATATTAAATTATCTTTGGATCGGAGAAAATTAGATTTCTTGTCTTTATATAATTTGAATAGAAGAAATTAAATTTTTGATGCAGATATCTTACAAAAATACCTAGAATAAAAGATACTGAAATTTGTAAAGGAATAAAAAATCATGTCTCCCTAAATTTTTTTTATCATTTACCTTATCATAATTAATGATTGTAGAATTTGCCCCCACTCACTGAAACTCTGCATTTTTGTTATGTCACTCTCTTGAGTTCCAAACAGAAAATTTTCAACATATTAATAAGTTTGTCAAAAATCCATCTATGGATTTCATATAATTCAAAAGACAAAATGCTCAAAGACAAACCAACCTAAAAAAATGAGAAAATAAAATCTCTCTCTCTTACATATTAAATAGAAGAAATGGTCTTTTAAGATCTGTTACATATAAAATGATGATTTATCATATGTAAAATTGAAGATTTTTTCATAAAAGAGACATAAAACTAAAAAAAAAACTATAAATGGTTCGAAAACCATTTCTCCCCTCCTAAAGCAGTAGCATTACACATATAAGTTAATGAAATGTGCTTATAGAGGCACAAAACAACTCACATGTCACACATAGATTGCTTCAAAAATATGACTGGTGGCCCATAAAAGATAAAGAAGTTGAAATCGAACATACCTTCAAAATAAACTCAAAATCACTTGGACAAACTAGTAATGCAAATCTTTCATCTTGCCTTTATATGTTTTGTCTTTTGATAGTCATTTATCTAATTCAAAACTTTAGCAACAAAACAATCATCACTATATTGATATGGAAAGAAACTAAATATACATAAATAATGTTTTATACTTGGATGTATTTCATAACAACCTCCCATTTTCACATGTCGTTCTTATCTTATATGTTGACCAATAACAAAAAGAGTCAACATTTATATCTTTAATCTTTAATATATAATCTTTATCTTTATTTTTAATATATTAATAGTGTAAAGAAACTTAGAAATATTGTTTTGAACTTTCCTCTCTGCCTCAATACACAACCAAGACCAACTCTGAAAGCATCACAGTAAACTACAAACCCATCTAAACCGTTTGGCAAAGTCAATACTAGGTTGAAGTGAGTCGAGTCTTCAAATTTTGAAAATTCCTCTCACAAGAATCTGACCACTTAAATTTGACTTTCTTCTGAGTCAATCGAGACATGGGGATGCAATAGAATAGAACTCTTCAAAAAAACATCTTTAATAGCCATCTAAACCCAAGAAACTCTTGATATGATATCTGATGGAGACATGGGTCTGGCCAGTTTCTCAATGATTTGGTCTTTTGAGGGTCAACTCGAATACCATCACCGGTCATAATGTGGCTAAGGAAAGTTACTGATCTTATCCAAAACTTGCACTTACTGAATTTGTCAAACAACTGATAGGCTCTAATAGTGTAATACAATTCAGAGATGGTCTACATGATCAGTTTTACTACAGGAACAGACAAGAATATCATCATTGAACACTATGACGAACATGTCCAAGTACTGCTTGAACTCTTTTTTCATCACGTCTATGAAAGTTTCATGGGTCTTTGTTAATCCAAAAGACATTACAAGGAATTCGTAGTGACCATACCAAATGATGAAGGATGCCTTTAAAAGGCCACATTCTCTGACTCTAAGCTGATGATAGCCGAATCTTAGGTCTATATTAGAGAAATAACTGGCACCCTGAAGTTGGTCGAACAATTTATCAATCCTGGGGAGTGGATATTTATTCTTAATTATGACTTTGTTCAACTTATGGTAATCGATGCACATTCTGAGAGAACTGTCTTTCTTACGCATGAAAAGTATTAAAGGACTCCATGGAGAAACATTGGGTCGGATGAATCCCTTATCCAAGAGATCTTTCAAC
>NW_025865909.1:0-2246 GCF_002878395.1 Capsicum annuum
TACAAGCCGGCTTTCAACACTTGTGAAACCAAGTGTGAGGTAAAAATTGAGAGTGAGAGTGTGGTGAGACATTTTTGACCTAACAAGTTTGTTTGTTTTGTTGTTCGTTGTTGTCTTTTATTTTAGGTACTATGGCTGCCACCAAATCCGTGACTTATTGTTCTTGTTCCATTGTTGTTGTTCTTCATCTTGTTGTTGTTAACATAGTTTATTGTTAGCTGTTTTTAGGTGATAAATACATCAATACATTGTATTCTTGTTGTGGTTTGTTAAATCCGAGCGTGGTCTTCAAAAGGGTCCTCGGATCTTTGATCTTGTGAATTGATTTTAAAGTGTGTTTCGTGTTGTCCTTCTAATTCTTGTACATTAGATCCACAAAAGGTGAAAGACCAAGTTATAGTACTTGTTGGTGAAAGACTTGATCACATTACTCAAAAGACTTGACAACCACTTTTCACCTACTTTCCTTGATTTAAGGACCTTGTTTCAAGGAGAAAGTACCAAGAAGGTCAAGACTTGTTTTGAACTTGAAAATGAAGCTCCAAGACCAAATTTACCTCCATTAATCAAATCCACCATTTTCAAATGGTAGATTGGTCAAGACTTGAAATTGGAGAGTAAAATTTTCACAAAACCGAGGCCAACAGTGGACTACCAGATCAGTAAATTACTGTTCACACAACATTTTGAGTTCAACTTTTAGATTTCTTAGTTCCATTTCATTGTTTCTTAGTTTTTTTTGTTGGTTTGAATAGTAATTGACGACCTAGTAATCTCCTACTAGCTTGTTAGTTAATTTTTGTTCCCGTTTGTTCGTGTTAGCGTTATTTTGTGCTTTTCTTATTTTTGAATCATAGAATTTCTTGGTTGATAGCCTAAAGTCTATGAACACACGAAATGGAGACTAGATATGAAAAAATCAGCAAGCACACAAAAGGAAAAACTACACTTAGAAGGGAGATGAAGAAGAATGCTTGAAATAAAAGGATAGATAGAAAGACTATTACTCCTATTCAATGATTAGCACTAGAAGATGTTTCAAAATCTTCAACACACCTTACAAATAAGAGTTCAAACCTTCCTCTTAGGTGACCCAAAGGAAACACACTTCCTCAAGCACACCTTTCTTGCAAAATTATCCAAAACAAGTGAAACACCAACGTCCAATGTTCTTGGACCAATTTTCTGATTCTAAGCTACATACTAAGGAGTAAAAACTACAATTAGAAATACTCGATCAATTCATCCAAGTCTTCGTAAAATACAAACTAAAGGGTCTATTTGTACTTATTACAAATAATGACAAAAATACCCTTAATGAAGGGTGCTCCTTTGGAGTGTAAAAATAGGTCATTAAAAGACAAGAATGCCCTTAATGAACCCCCAAATAGAGGCGGTTTTGGAGTGTATTTCAAAGCTCCTCTTCACACTTTAGCATATACACTCCAATAGGTAAACTCATGAAACAATCACAAGCTTCCAACTTCATGAACATTACTTGAAGACCATGTAGCTCTTTGACTTGATTCCTTGTAAAAGGTCTTGTGCTTTTGGTGCTTCTCATGATTGTATCATCCTCTCCATCTTGAATGGAATTTGTCCTCAAATTCACATCTAGCAACACCAAAGAGAGAAGTAAACAAGCACACAATCCTCATGGTAGGAGGGTTAGCATTAGTACCATAAATGATATAACCATGCCAAGGAGGTACATTCTTGGAATATATCCAATAATCCTTTGTTATGATCATAAAACACTTACTACAAGCATCACAAAGGACTTGGCTAAGATAGACATCAAGGAAAGAGGAGTGCAACAAAAGACCATCATATATATCAACAAGCCAAGGTTGTTCACATTTGAAATACATCCACGGGTCCTTTGTGTGTGACATGATAAGCTTAGCATGAATGGAACAAAGGAGGTGGTTTTGGAAAATATCAAGAGATAAGGAAACTAAAATGCTCTTAATGGCTTCACTATACCCAAAAGGTAAGACTACCTTTGGCTTAGGAACCATAAGATACATTTGTTTCATTATCTCTACAAAGGACCTCATCAAATATGGTGCCACTATTGTTCCTATGGTCCACCTCATCCACATATCATCATCATTCAAACAATGAAACCAGCCACCAAACTTCCTACCTCTACACAATTCAAATTCAAAATTAATATGCTTATCATCATAGCTAAACAGGTAGTATAGAAAGAAATCAAGTGTGAAAACATCATGCCAAGGGGG
>NW_025865910.1:0-11848 GCF_002878395.1 Capsicum annuum
GTGATGGCAGTGGTACAGACTAAGAAAATAAAGGATCTGGCATATCTGGTCCTTCCTAGGAGACCCCATGCGCCCACTATAGTGCCTCCAGCCTAGTTTGAGGGCTTAGAGCCTATTGATACATAGAAAGGTGACGTGGGACTAAGTATGGAGTTTGAGATGGGGTATCAAAGAGAGGCCCCTGAGTTGACTACATGGCATGAGGGGACCCCAACTACATCTACATCAGCCCTATATTCTACTTTAGAGCCGAAGGATGCATCTTCAGTGCTCCCTTTCCCATCCACCTCAGCTACTGCCTCAGGTATAATGTTAGTTTCACGTGAGTTTTTATAGATCTTGGTAGACAGGAAGAGCACCACCAATACTCTACTACATAATTTTGAGACTAAGGTGGCGACATTATATGGAAAGATTCATCCATGGGTCCAAACTATACTAGAGATGGTTGAGGCTAGATTGGAGTCTGCACACCAAGCTACTATGTCAGATCTATAAGCTGAGTTGCATGAACACGTAGATGTATTTGATGGTCGAGTGTTGGCCCAGTTAAGAAGAATGGAGATGCCAAATATAGGAGATATTATAGAGAAGGTGAATGTAATTAGAGAAAACGTACGCTCTCTCATTGAGTGCCACGTGTCAGTCATCCCTATAACTGTTCCCCCATTTGTTCAGCTAGCATCTCCACCTGGTACCAGACACTTTGACTTATTTTCAAAGCATGATGGATCAATCCCCGTAGTTAGGGCCAAGAGAGACTGAGAGGGAGACTTGCAGTATCCCAGCATACCATTTAACTATGCGCTAAAATGGGCCAGACGTGATTCATATGGGACTGCAGTGATTGATAGGCGGGGTAGGCTGAGATAAAAATGTGTGCTTCTTCCAGTTATGCACCACCACCACCGCCTCCACTAGTCCAGACACCCTCACCTAGGGACGATCATGATACGGATGCCTAGGGCATACCACATATGTACTCATTCCCTTGATTTGTATTATTTATATGCACTAGGGATAGTATGCAGGTTTTTAGTTGGTGAGGTATACCATAGCCACCAAAGGTTTTTATTATCATTCTTATTTTCCTATCAGCTGCGGTATGGTTGTAGAACCAGAATATCTAGGTTAAATTTGTTTCATAATGTGTTTTGTTTCGTATTATGTTTGTTTTTGTGTAATTAGGAGATTTGTAAGTATTTAGGGTAGTCATCATGTATTTTGTTGATTTTGAGTAAAAATGATACCCCTCCAAAAACTTATTTTTTTAGAACTATGTGAATGTATATATGTGTGAACATTGTTGATCTTGTTATGGCATTAGATTAGGGACATGATAATTAGTGCTAACTTGTGCATGAGTTGGATAGGTATAGCTTGTGATGTGACCCTGTGCCATGTGTGTGTGAGATGCTACGTAGTTCCCGTTGTGAATTAAATCCAGAATTTTCCCAATTAGTCTTGCCTAGGTTGTAGGATAGTCGGTTAGGAAAGGATCATAGGCTGTTTTTTATGAGTAGTCCACTTTTAGCCTAAATAATCTTCTAAATGTGCATAAGTATCCCTTGATCCCTCTAGAAAGAACCCCAAAAGTGTGATAAGAATTAAGTACCTTGATCAGATATGATGGAAATTAGAGCACCATGAAACTTCACAACCTCCTGAATGAAGAGCTTAGTGTAATCCTCTATCGATTAATTAGTCTTCATTGGTAAGAAATGAGCGGACTTGGTCATCCAACCCACAATGACCCAAATTGAATCAAACTGGTGGCGAGACTGCTAAAGATCGGTAATGAAATACATATTAATCACTTCCTATTTTCACATGGGCAACTCAAACTCTTGAGACAATCCATCAGGCCTCAAGTGCTCCACCTTCACTTGTTGACAAACCATACATTTGGCCACAAAATTTTCCACATCCTACTTCATGTTATTCCACCAATAGATCTCCTTCAAGTCATGGTACATCTATATCAAACCAAGATGAATAGTGTACCTCAACTCATGAGCCTCAGTCAAGATCCTCTCTCACAACCCATCAATATCAAGAATGCACAATCTACCTTAGTATCTCAAGATACCATCACCCCCAATCTTAAAAACCATCACTTTCTGTTGGCCCATACATACTTAATCTGCATTAAGATTAGATCCAAAACCATCTTTTTCTACACCTCAGCACCAAGAGATGAATCTGCCACCTCTTGAACAATCACACCACCATCATCAAACTCTAAAAGATGGCTCCAAGATTAGCTAATCAGTGAATATCCTTCATCAATTCTCGTTTCTCCTCCTTTACATGAGATAAGCCACCTATGGATAACTTGCTAAGAGAATCAACAACCACTTAGCTTTACCTAGACAATAATGGAGACTCATGTCATAGTCTTTGAGCAACTCAAGCCACCTCCTTTACCTGAGATTCAACCCCTTCTGGGTAAACACATATTGCAAGCTCTTATGATCTAAATAGATGTCAATAGAAACTCCATACAAATAATGATACGAAATCTTTAGAGCAAAAACCACAGCTAACAACTCCAAATCATGAGTCAGATAGTTCTTCTCATGCACCTTTAACTGCCTCAAAGAATATGAAACCACCTTGCTATGCTACATCAACACATAACCCAGTCCCACACGGGACACATCATAATTAACAACAAAACCATCAGTACCCTCAGGTAGAGTCAAAACTGGAGCCAAAGTTAACTTATCCTTCAACTTCTCAAAACTACCCTCATAATCATTCGACCATAAGAACATTTTCTTTTTTGAGTCAACTTAGTCAACGGGGCAGCAATAAAAGAGAAATTTTCTAAAAACTTCCTATAATAACCGGATAAACCCAAAAATCTCTAAATATCGGTTGGAGTCGTAGGTCTAGGCTATTTTTTAACCACCTCAACTTTCGTGGATCTACCATGATCCCTTCACTAGACACAACATAACCCAGATAGGTCACAACATTCAACCAGAACTCACACTCAGAGAATTTAGCATGCAATCATTGATTCTTAAGGGTCTGCAACACTACCCGGAGATAATCAACATGATCTTTCTTACACTTAGACTATAGTAAGATGTCAGCAATAAACATAATGATAAATAAGTACAAAAACTGATGGAAGACTAAGTTCATAAGATCCATAAATGTAGTTGGTGCATGAGTCAAACCAAAAGACATGACCAAGAACTCATAATGGCCATGCCGAGTATGAAAAACAGTCTTAGGGATATCCCCCTCCCTAACCTTCAACTAATCATAACCCGACCGAAGATAAATCTTACAAAACTACCCACCCCCTTACAGTTGGTTAAATATGTTGGCCAATCCTAGGAAGAGGATATTTATTACTCACTGTCACCTTATTCAATTAGCGTTAGTCTATACACATGCGAGGGGACTTGTCCTTCTTATGCACAAAGAGCACCAGAGTGCCCCACGAATAAATACTAGGGCGAATAAAACTCTTATCAAGAAGATCTTTCAACTGCTCCTTAAGTTCTTTCAACTCAAATGGATCCATTTTATAGGAAGGGATAGATATAGGATGAATGTCCGAAAGAAGATCAATCCCAAAATCAATTTCTCTATCAAGAGAAACACCAGGAACACTTTGAGAAACTCACAGACCACAAGGACAGATTGCAATAAAGGACCTTCAAAACCCAAATCTTTAACATGCACTAAATAGCATAGACACCCCTTGGAGATCAACCTATGGTCTCTAAGATAAGAAATGAACCTTTCCTTAGGAACTAGAGAACTACCTTCCCACTTAAATAACTGGCTCATTTGGGAATTGGAAATTGACCCTTTGGATTCGACAATCTAGAGAGGCATAGCACGAATCCATCCCCAGGATAAATTCAAAATCGATCATAGCCAATTTTATCAAGTCTACCAAGGTCTCCCTAATCACAAATAGATACCACATATCTCTTATAAATGCTTTTAGAAACCACAGAATCACCCATCGGGGTGTTACAGAAAGAGGCTGGAAATACTCTTAGGACCAAAATAGAAATAAATAGTCACATATGGGGTCACATAAGAAAGAGTAGACCCCATATCAAGCAGACAATATACACCACGAGGAAAGAGTTATCACATAATAGTAACAACATCCCAAGATACCTCAAATTCCTGGCGAGTGGCAAGAGCATAAAGGCAATTCTGAAAAGTATCAAAGCCAAAAGTAGTACCCTTTGGTGCAGAAGCAGAAGATGTGGCAATCGGAAACTTATTAGCCCCAATAGCAACCCTGACTGAGGGACAATCCCACTACATATGGCCCAACTTACCACACTTAAAGCACTAATTTCTTTCCTCCTCACAAAATCCATGATACACCTGCCCATAGAAATGGAAAGGGGGATAAGATGGGGATGATTGTAATACCCCATAAGTTCCTAGATAAGCTTTCAACTAACTGTCATATGTTTAAAGGCCCTAAAGTGATTATGTCAAGCCATAATTCAGTTTCATGGCCTTTCATCCTGGGTATAAAAAAATTTTTATGTGAATCATGGTTACAGAAAGCACTTAGAGCAAAGTTGAATTGAGAATACTTTCATCGATTGAGTTTTTGTATTCGATCCTACAAGGGTAAACTTTAAACAAGTGTATCTCCTAGAATATAATGATTCAGGTGTCCTACAATATATGAAATGAAAGCTATTTGAGTCTTCTTTCCAACGCATATAATTTTACCTTAATCCAATATTGGAGTAGAAATTTATGCTTATTTTACTTAGAACTATTTGTCTATCAACTAGGTAATGACTAAGCTGACAAGCCGTCACTTAGGTGACGACTAAGCTGATGAGCCATCAACTAAGTGATGAGCCATCAGCTCTAGTCTCCATCCTAGGTCAATAAATGGTAAATCCCAACCTAAGAGTGACGACTAGGGTAATGAGCCATCACCTAACTGATTGGTCATCAACCTTGTCGTTAACTGAAGAGTTTCTGTAATTTTTTTGGTTTCTTTAAGGGTATTTTGGTCTTTTACTCATGTCAAACCCTACCCCCATGACTTAAATTACCCTATAAATGATACTTTCATATCATTATTTAGTTTTCAATGTTTACTCTCCTCTCCGCTCTCAAGAGAAAAGAAATTAAGGTTCCTTTCCAAAGTTCAACTTTCAAGGATCCAAATTCATATTCTCCTTCAAGAAATCATGAAATTCAGGTATATGGGTATTCATCAAAGGTTTCCTTACACCCATTGAGCCCAAAAATCCTTTTTTTGGTTTAAAGTGTGATTTTCTTCTCTTTTGATGAAAATAAACATGTTCAAGATAAATTAATCCATGTTTTTCTTCGTAAATCTAAATTCAAGCCATGTCAATGTGTGTTCCATGTAAATTAAGTTACTTCATGCTTTAAATTTCAAGTACCCATGTAATATTCAATTAAGATATAAAATTATACATGTTCCTTCATTAATTTACATTCAAGCCATGCTAATAGTTCTAACCCATGAGATTCATAATCCTATATTAAGTTTTGAATCCCCATGTCACGTTCAGTCAATATCATCTTAAATTCTAGAATTTATGTATTAAACAATGTGAACATGATATCCTCTGAAGTTCAATTCATCCCCATGTTCAAATTCATGTACCTCATTCATTCATTAAAATGTATTATGTTTTGGGACTCTAAATCATGACTTTCGACCAATGTTTTAAGTGATATTATCTTATTTTTATATCATTCAATGCTGGTGGGTTATAAACACCTGATACCTATATGTTTTTGCACGTTTTCATTTTCAAGTAACAAGTTAGTCCAAATTATAATTTTGTCACCATATACATATCATCATTTTTATAGTGAACTCACCAGTATTATTTCATGTTAAATGCATTTGTTCATATGTTCATGATTTCTTCAATATTATGCATGTATTATTATTTTTAGAATATCATGTTTAAGCATATCAGCCATTAGTACATGCACTAGTTCTTGATTCCAATGCCATTCAGTTGGAATTAGGATTTAGCACCGAGCGAACCTAGGGATGGAGGGTCGCCAACCAGTTAGGACTGGGTCCTTAGTAACAGTCCCTAAGTTCCAGAATTATGTAGCCAGCATAGTATTATGAGATATCACTCATTGGTTTAGGACTGACACTCTTTTTGGGGTCACCTACCAGTTTAGGATTGACTCCCTAGTCCCTCGGTACATCAGCCTTATGGATCCACATCGTCAGCCATGGGTTAGTACCCATGACAAGGTACTGACACCCTTCCAACTGGGGTTACAGGTTGGACCCCAATTAGCTCAGATTAGGGCATGTCGATTACACAACAGCTCTCATAGTTTCAGTAAGTACTGAGTCAATACAAGTTCAGGTTTGCTTGACTAAGTAATTAGATTTTTAGTTATTCAGATCATTTCAGTACATGCTTTACTTGGTCTTGCATTCTCAGTTTTACATATTTATATTTTCATGCTCAGTATCCATATATGATACTTCTTTTAGTTTTACAGCATGTTCAGCTTTATATGAGATTCATATACAATATTTATGTTTTACCGTTTCTCAACTTACAGAATTATTTTTTAGCTCATAATTTAGAAATCTTAATATGATTTACAGTTTTTCACGTATAGCTATCTTTTAAATTATGTTTTAGTAAATAACTTATATTCTAAATTTTGAAGCATGTTTTCAATATTTCCATGATTTAGTGCATGTCTCCATATACTCAGTACATTTCAATGTACTAACCACATATATACATTTGTGGATACATTCCTTCATAATGTAGGTACCAGATGTAGTCCCCACACCTGGGTTAGACAGTTCTCAACATTCAACCAGCAGGTGATGAGTTCCCATATTTTGGGGACTCCAGTCCATTGTAGTTCATATGTTACATTTTGATTATTCATATGTATTGATTAATGGTAGTTAGAGACATGTCCCAGCTATCTATAGTCAGTATATGAGATGTTTCATAGATGGTCAGACAGAGTCATTCATGTAATTTAAGTTCTTTCTTCAGTTTTATCATATTGCAAAATTTATTAGTATTAGATTAATTCAGACTTTCTCATGATCATATTTCCGCTCAGTAAATTTAATTTTTATACAATTTAAATCAATTGCTCAAGAAATATGCTAGATCATGGGTTAGGTTGGAATCACTTGTAGTTCCAAGCACCGAGTTACGACTAGGGGGTAGTCTCGGGTCATGACACTGACTGAGCTCCACTAGCCTGAGACTGGGCACCCTGTGCCCTGGGACCATCATTATTCTAGAAATGGCGATCACCAGATGGCATAGTATATGGAGCACTAGCCATAGAATAAGAACCAGAATTTCCCCAGGCCTTCTTCTTAGACCACTGCCTGTCATCACCACCACTATTTTTCTAACCTCCACCCTATTCTGAGTATCAAAACTTCTTACTCTGCCTCTCCCCAATTTTTGCCTATTTTTCTTTCTCGTTCTCTACTTGTTGCATATACACCACCAACCTAGAAATATACATATCCTTGTTCAACAAGGCGGGCTTGAATTCCAACACCAAGTCATGGGACAACCAAGAAGCAAACTTTCCTATCCTCGATCTCATAGAAGACACTAACTCAGGACCATAACGGGATAGCTGGTGAAACTTCAAGGCATACTCTTTAAGAGTCATCTTGCCTTTCCTCAAATTCACAAACTCTTCGGCCTTCGCTTTCCTCAACTCTTAATAAAAGAAACGATCAAGGAAGGCACCAAAAAAGTTATCACATAAGTCCATCTCATCATCATCACCTCTTGGTTGATCTCACTCCTCATACCACTGACATGTCATATTCTATAACTGATATGCGGTAAACTCCATACCTTCAGAGTCAGAAGCATGCATTACTCAGAAAATACTTTCCATCAAGTCACTAAAACCTTAAAAATCCTCCTTAACCTTAGAACCAATGAAAACCAAAGGTTTAAGTATCATAAACTGTCCAACTCTAGTGGCCTAACTAGAAGGAGAAATAACACCCTCTTGCTCAGACTAACGAGACTGAAAGGTCACCAAATGAGTCAACAAATTAATAGAGCAATGGAATTATGCATTAGAAATATCTCCCAAAGATACTTGATCATGAGTGTCACCAATAGGAAAAAGATCAGTGGGAATCGATGGAACCCCACGAGAAAAATCAAGAGTAGGGGCCTAGACCAGGTTTGTACTCCATAAGTAGAATGAGCTCCATCAACATTGTCTTCAAATGGAATAGAAGATTTTCCATGTGCATTAGATATTTGGGGAGGCATAATTTAAAATGCAAAAAAATAGGTATTAGAGGAGATTCAGGATAAGAAAGTTTGCTTCTGGATTGTCTAGTGACTTGGCATTGAAGTGTAAGACTGCAATGTTGAACAACTCTATGGACATCTCCAGGTTGGTGTTTTATATACAGCAGGTAAAGGATAAGAAAAAAAAAAGATAGAGACGGGGGAGAGAAAGAATAAGAATTTTAGGTATTTAAAGCAGGGTGGGGGTCAGCAGAATAGTAGGAAATATGGTAGATAGTGGACCAAGAAGAAGAACTGGGGTCATTCTTATTCATCTGCTAGTTCTCCTTATCCTAAGCCTTTTGGTGATTGTTATTTTTAGGCTATCAGTGGTTTTCTAAGGCACCGGGTGCCCAGTCTCATGCTAGTGGAGCTCAGTAAACCCCACCTTACCCCTCTTGGCATTTTTGTGGGCAATTTCACTGTGGATATTGTGAGAAGGAGAGAAATCGGTGTTATAATTATGGTTAGCTTAGTCATATGCAGTGAGATTATCCTTTTCCAGGGTTTCCACTGTATCTAATACAGTTTTGGCTACCACATCTTCAGCTCTTGCGCTAAAGGGCACTACTTATGGTACCGGCACTAGCCGAAATCATCTTTATGCACTTGCTACTCTCCAGTAATTTGAGGCATCATATCTTACAACTCTTTTTCTGTGATTTTTATAGTTTGCTTGATCCGTGTTCTACCCTTTCTTATGTGATCTCTTATATGGCTTTTTTTTTGTTTTGGTCCTGAAAATATTTTTGACCATTTTCTATGTCTACCCCAATGGCTTGAGTTGCTCAAGGATTATGAAATGAGCTTGTACTACCATCCAGGTAAATCTAATATTGTTGTTGATGCTCTTAGCAGGTTGTGTATGGGGAGCTTATCCTGTGTTGATGAGGAGAAAAGGGGATTGGTGAAGGATACTCATAGGCTGGCTAACTTGGGGGTTCATCTTTTGGGCTTGAGGATGGAGGAATGATTATTCAGAAAGTGTTAAAATCATCTCTTGGTGCTGAGGTGAAGGAGAAGTAAGCTTTGGATCCATACTTATACAAATCAAGGATGATAAGGGTCAGCAATAGGTTATGGCTTTCGAGATTGAGAGAGATGGCATCTTGAGGTATCAAGATAGATTGTTTGTTTCTAATGTTGATGGGCTACAAGAAAGGATCTTGACTGAGGCTCAAGACTCTAGATATATATTTCATCCGGGTTTGACTAAGATATACCATGACTTGAAGGAAATCTACTGGTGGAACAATACTATAACGACCTAAAAAATTGATGAAATATGTGTTTTGTGTGATTTAACTATTTTACCCCTCCCTATAGTTGTATTATGGTATTTTTGGGGTGTGGGGGTGATTGGCATGATTTTTGATGTATTTTGGTGCCTTGTATGTGATATTGAGGTTTTTGGAGACTTCGAGAGTCCTATTATGAACTTTTGTGGTAATCTTTTGATTCGTGCAATGGATGGTCGAATGTACTACGCCGGCAAATTCAAAACATTGATTTTAAGGTGGTAACATATTTAGTCTTATTTTATGACTTTTAAATCTCATTTCGATCCTCGGTTTGAAAAATTGAGATTTTGAGCTAAGGGAATCAACTTTGTGAAAACATCTTTTTGAAAATCTGATATAGCCATTGAGTTTGAAACATCGAATTTAGTATGGTTACATAGTTTGTTTGCGTAGATCGAATTCTAAATGAATCTCGGGGCCTTGGTGGAACTTGGAAAGTTTCCAAAGTTTCAGTTGTCATCTAGTGCCTCTGCGATTATACCTCTTTGGATGATGATCGCACTTTGTGCAGAAGAGTTAGTGTGATCACCATACCCTCTTCTGAGGTCAGGGTGTGTGATTGCACACCTGGGTGTGTGATTGCCATACCTAATGACCTGGAAGAGGTATAAAAAGACCTTTTAGGTCATGAATTACGCCATTTTCCATCTTGCCTTTTGCGAGCTAAACCCAAAAATAGTGGAGAGCTTAAAAGTGAAGCTTGTGCGTGCTTGGGAAGCTAGATTAACATCTATTTCTCGTTCTCTTACGGATTTAAGGTAAGAATTCACCCTTTTCTTAGTTTAAATTTCTTTATTAATTGTTTAAAACCACAAAACTTTAATGCTTGATTTTAAACTCCAATTTCCCTCTTTTTCCCTTGAATAATATTCCTAATCCTATAATTAAATGTTTCTCTTTGATTGCATCTTCAAAACAACTTCGATTCGTGATCTTAAAATGAGTTTCAAACGTTTTTACCCGGTAAAGCTTAAAAATGATTTTCTTTGATTTGGACCTCTTTTTTAACTCAATTTGAATTAGGTTTTTATCTGTAAATTCTTAAAGTATGGGGAACCTATTTTTGAAATAAAGTTACAATTTTTTCCTTCTTTTTTGAAAACTCATTTTGAGGGTCCATTTTGATTCCAAACCAAAAGTAGGCAATATGGGTATCGTTGGCTTTATTTTGATGCATAGATTCTATATTTCTTGGTTTTAGTTGATTTTGGGATCGTTCATGAGAAGTAAGGTTGTGGGTTGAAGTGTTGTGGATCAGTTTTCGACGTTGAGGTAGGTTATGGCTTAACTCTTTCAGACTGAGTTGGGTAGTTAATTTGTTTATAAAATACATGTTAAGGGGATGGGAACTAATCATGAAATAGCCTATCTTAATATTTTGTGCCCATGTAGGGGACTATACGTGATGTAATTATTGGTTTTGAGATGTTACGTTGTATGTGTGACCGAGTGGGGTCATATGTGATTTTGATAGCCTAAAAAACATATGAATAATTGTATTGTGTTATTGAAATGCCTATTGTGGTACCATTGTTGTATTATGTTATATTCATACTTTATTGGTGTAAGAATCATGTGGAAATTCATGGATGGGTGAAAATAATGAGTGGATTAGTAGCTCGCTACTTGGTATATTGATTGGTTGTGGAAATACGCATTGCGATTGGTTGTAAACATTGCATCATCATCCTCATGGCATCACATGCATAATTTACTTGGTTATTGTATGTTTTATATATATACTTGTTGTTGTTGAATGTGTACTTGATTTGTGTCTTATGTTATGTATATGCTCTCAAAAAAACTAGAAATATTAGAAATACTGGAGACTCTGGAAAAACTAGGAACATCGGCTTTTATAGACCTTCTCCGAGGGAGGTGCCGGAGAAGAGTCATAGATATTGGTATCGGATATTGGATCTTATACACCTCCAAAAGTTATGCTAGAGAAGAGTCATGGATATTGGTTCTATACGGGTTGACGCACCCTTCATGGGTCCCACGTTGGGAGGCTTGACTCCGTAGGTGTATACGGGGTAGTATATAGGTTGACGAACCCTCCATAGTTCCCACGTTTGGAGGCTTGCCGCTGTGGGTGTCTATGAAGGTTGTGCGACGACCTCGTGCAGCATCATCATTATCATATTCTTCTTATTATTATTGTTTTCTTTTTTTTCTTCTTCTTATACATTACACTTACTTTATTGTGTTTATGTTGTGATT
>NW_025865911.1:0-5901 GCF_002878395.1 Capsicum annuum
TGCTGAACTACTGCAACTCTACATAGAAAAGGAATGATTTAGAGCAGCATGGTACCTTCGGCTTGATTAGGGCTTGCAAAAAGTAGGTGCAGATACTTGGATCGCATATACATCACAATTTCCTAAGTTGCACCTTCAACAGATTGGTTTTGCCACAACACCTTGACCAAGGGAACTTATTTGTTCCTTAGTCTTCGGACTTGGTGATCTAAAATCTCAACAGGAACTTCCTCAAAAGAAAGACTATCTTGCACATCAGGGTTTTCTAAAGGATCTACAACAACACAGTCACGAACGTGTTTCCTAAGCATGGAGACATGGAAGACAGAGTGAACAAAAGATAACTCTGAAGGCAACTCAACCTCATACTCTACCTTACCAACACAGCTAAGAACTTTGTAGGGGCCAAAATAATGGGGACTAAGTTTCCCCTTCTTCCCGAATCTCTCCACCCCCTTCATGGGTGAAATCTTTGCGATTTTCAATCTTTCTCTAATAACTTTGACTTTTTCCATAGCGTCAAACACCGAATCAAGACCACTCATGAAAGCTTCACCTACTTCAAACCAACCTATGGGTGACCTACATTTCCTCTCATACAAATCCTCAAATGGATCTATGCCAATGCTAGAGTAAACACTATTATTGTAAGCAAACTATATCAATGGTAAATGCTTATCCCAACTCCCTTTAAAGTGTAGAGCACATGCTCTCAACATTTCCTCTAAGGTATGGATGGTCCTCTCAGCCTGACCATCTGTCTGCGGATGGAAAGCAAAATTCAAATGCACTTGGGTACCAAGACCCTTCTGAAAAAGCTCTAAAAATTGCGAAGTAAACTAAGTACCCCTATCTGAAATGATAGACAAGGGAACTCCATGCAATCTGACTAATTCTCCGATGTACAATCTAGCATAATACTCGGCAGTATAAGAAGTATGCATAGGGAAAAAGTACACAAACATAGTCAATCTATCCATAACAACCCAAATAGAATCATGATGGCGTCGGGAAGGAGGTAACCAGTCATAAAATCCATGTTTATCTCTTACCACTTCCATGTGAGAATACCAAACTCCTGCATTATACCACCAGGTGTTTAGTGTTCTACCTTAACCTGTTGGCACGTCGCACACTTAGCCATAAATGTTGTTCTATCCTTCTTCATGCTACTCCACTAATAGATTTCTGTAAGTCGCAGTACATCTTGTTTGCACCAGGATGAATAGAGTATCGCTTGCCGTATACTTCAGCCATAATTCTCTGCTCAGATCATCAACATTCAAAACACATAATCTATCCTATAATTTTAGCACACCATATATTCCTTGGGAGGAAACCTCTACCTTTTGTTCCTTGACTGATTCTTTCATTCTGACCAAACTAAAATCTAAGTTTTGCTTCTCCTTTACTTTCTAAATCAAGGAGGATTCGAAACTGCTCTTCACCCTTATACTACCTTCAGTAAAGCCAAAAAACCTAACCCCCAGTCTAGCAAAATGGTACACATCACGAGCCATCTCTTTCTTACCCTCTTCAATAAGCAAAACACTACCCATAGACACCCTGCTTAGGGTATCTGCCACTATATTGGCCTTACCCGAATGATGCAACACACTCATATCAATGTGAATACCATACAAGTAGTGTCTCAAAATTATTAGAGCAAACACAACAGAAGATAACTCAAGATCATGGGTAGGGTGATTCTTCTCATAGGGTTTCAACTGTCTAGAAGCATAAGCTATCACCTTACCCTTCTGAATCAATACACAACCCAAACCAACCCTAGAAGCATCACAATATATACAAAACCCTCAACACCATCCGATAAAGTCAAAATAGGGGCTGAACTGAGTTGAGTCTTAAACTCCTGAAAACTCTTCTCACAAGAATCGGACCACAAGAACTTCACTTTCTTTTGGGTCAACTTGGTCATAGGAGATGCTATAGAGGAGAAACCTTCCAAAAAAACAACTGTAATAGCCAACTAGACCCAAGAAACTTTGGATGTCAGTCGGAGGGATAGGTCTAAGCCAGTTTCTAATAACTTCTATCATTTGAGGATCAACTCTAATACCCTCGAAAGAAATGATATGACCAAGAAAAGCAATTGACCTCAACCAAAACTCATACTTGCTGAATTTGGCAAATAATTAGTGGTTTCTAAGAGTTTGCAAGACAATTCGTAGATGATCTGCATATTCATTCTCACTACGGTAGTACACCAGAATATCATCTATAAATACGATAACAAACATGTCAAGATATGGTCTGAACACTCTATTTATGAGGTCCATGAAAGCTGTCGGGGCATTAGTTAACCCAAAGGACATTAAAAAAAAACTCAAAATGACCATAGAGAGTTTGGAAATCTGTTTTCACGTGTTGCACTCTCTAACTTTGAGTTGATGATAGCCAGATCGAAGGTGTATCTTTGAGAAGTAACTTGCACATTGCAATTGGTAAAACAAATCGTCTATTCTAGGAAAAGGATACTTATTTTTGGTAGTGACTTTATTCAACTAGCGATAGTTAATACACATACGTAGGGAACCATCTTTCTTTCTCACAAATAACACAGGAGCACCCCAAGGAGAAACACTGGGCCTTATGAAACCCTAATCTAACAGATCTTTGAGTTGCTCTTTGAACTCCTTAAGTTCTGCAGGTTCCATATGGTAAGGAAGAATATAAATGGGCTGAGTATCGAGAAGAAGATTGATCCCGAACTCTATCTCTTTATCAAGAGGTATTCCTAGAAAATCATTTAGAAAGACATCAGAAAACTCATTGACAATGCTAACTGACTGAAGAGTTAGAGTCTCAGACGTAGTGTCCTTGACTCTAACCAGATGATAAATGCACCCCTTGGAAATAAGATTTCTAGCTTTAGTATATGAGATAAAATGACTCTTGGGAGATACAGAACTCCCAGACCACTCAAACACAGGTTCATCAAGAAACTGAAACTTGACCACTCGGGTACGACAATCTATAGAGGCATAACAATGATGAAGCCAGTCCATAGCCAGAATAACATCAAAATCCACCATGTTTAACTCAATCAGATCAACGAACATTACCTATAAAGGACTGTAACAGGACACTTTCTATACATTTTCAGGGCAACAAACGAATCACCCACTGGGGTAGAAACTAAGATAGGCTCAGGGATATTTTCAGGACTCATTTCAAAATTCACAGCAACCAGAGGTGTAACATAAGAAAAATTGGACCTAGGGTCGAACAAAACATAGACATCAAACTAAAGTATATGAAGCATAGTAGTAACAACATTGGGAGATTCCTCCTGCTCCTGGCAAGATAGAAAAGCATAGAACCTATTTTGGCACTGACCGCTAGTAGTGCTAGAAGAGGTGCCCTGAGCTGGGGCTAGGCGAGTCACCTGAACTGGAGCAATAGCAGTCTGAGTCTAAGTTTGAGGGCGATTATCACGATGCCCTTGCCTGGCATGTGGTCACTCGCTAAGTTTGTGACCTAATTCACCACACTCGAAACAACCTTTCTTCTCACCCCAACACTCCCCCAATTGGGTCCTACCATACTAAGGTTACGTAGGATAATTTGGCTTACTACCAATACTGTACTGGAACCTGGATGTATATAAACTGCTACCTTGCTTCTGCCCAACCCTAGGTATGGGAGCACTAGTTGACAATGGTGCTGGTGTAGATGAATGGTTCTAAAACTGAGAAAGATTCCCTCCCTACGATGTAGTCTGACCCTGTCCGTGCTGCTCGAACCTAGCTCTCTTATTCCCTCTCATTCTATCCCTCTCCTTGATCTTATCTGCTTCAATCTATTGGTCATGATTCATCATCCTGGAAAGACTCATCTCACTATTTAACATAGCAAACCTACACTCCTTAACAACATAGTTAGGCACTCCTGTCACAAATTTACTCATACTTGCCCGATTATTAGCCACTATGTTAGGAGTATATTTGGCCAACTGAATGAACTTCAGACAGTACTCTTTAACAGTCATAGAGCCCTATCGCAAGTTCATGAAATCCTCTACCTTTACCTTTCTTATCTCTAAAGGGAAAAACTTATCCGAGAATACATCCTGGAACTTTTGCCAAGACGTAGGGGAGGCACCCTTACCTCTACCTTTCCTCCAAGCAACTACCCAATCATAATCAAGGTCTTTCAACCGATATGATGCTAAATCCATACTATGCTTCTTATATACATGTATCACTTAAGTAATCTTTGGCATCTCCTCCAAGTATAACTGTGGATCCTCATCTAGCTTGGACCCATAAAATTCTAGTGGATTCATCTGCATAAAGTTAGGGATCCTCACATCAGTTGATTTACCTCCCTGCTACTGTAGATCCAGGGCTGGATTACCCTAAACATTTGTAGTGACAGCTTGGGCCAGCGCTTGAAAGGCTGCCCAAAATTCAACATAGGACACATTTTTATTTAGTAGGTAAGCAGGCTGGGGTTGCTCACCATCGTTATTTCTTCTAGCTCAGTGAGGAGGCATATTCTGAAAGAGGAGAACACGAATTAATATCTCAAAGGAAACAACTGTAAGCATGATGGACTTCTGAAAGAAAGAAATAACACTTTTCCTAAAATATCTCGTAGCCTCTTGCTCATAGATATGGCGCGCTACACACCGATGATCAAGACTCTACTTAATACATCTTTCCAAACTCTATAAGACTCATATAACCTTAGGCTTTGATACCAAAAACTTGGTATCAGAGCCACTCTTATGTCATCCCTGTCTCTGAGTATAGAAAAAGCCAATTCGGTGGGGAAAACCTCAGTGAGGATGCTAAGTCTGCAACGGGGTATATGTGACACCCCAACATAGGAAGGAGTCCCACATCGGCAAAACACAGGAGGGATGCTAGGTATATAAGTGAGAAAGCCTTACTCCCTTGTGATGCATTGTAAAGTCATGTGGGCCTGGGCCTAGAGAGAATAATATCACTAGTGGGTTGGGGAGTGGCAGGGGTATCTCGAGCCATTTTGGTTTGAGATGCCCATCGCGGCCAGGGCCTCGGGCCAGGTCGTGACATATATAAAGAAGGATATAGCAAATTTGTGTCCATGTTTTTAGTGAAGGTTAAACATCTAAGGCCTGGTGAGATGTCTAAAGAGATAGAGTTTCCTGTGTTGGAAATAATCAAAATGGATTTTGTTATGATTCTTCTACGGTGTCGAAGTCAATATGATTCAATTTGCATCATAATGGAAAGGATGACTAAGCCTGCACACTTTTTTCTGTGAGGACTAACTACTATACTGAGGATTATGCTAAATTATTTGTCCAGGAGATTGTCAAGTTGTGTGGAGAGCTAATGACCATCATATTAAAGCGAGGTACATAATTTAATTCTCACTTTTGCATTAATTTTTGAAATATTTAGGGTTTAAGGTGAACCATAGAACCATTTTAAACCCTCAAATGGATGGACATAAGAAACATACTATTCATACCTTATAGAATATGCTAAGGGATTTTGTGATTGATTTTAAGAGAAGTTGGGTGGATTACTTAACCTCTCATTTAGTTTATATATAACTAAAGTTATCACTCGAGCGTTTAGATTGAACCTTTAGAGGATTTTATGGTAGGTGGTATAAGTCACCTATTGTGTGGTTTGAGGTTGGTAAGGCTAGGCTGTTTTGTTCAAACTTTGTTCACAAAGCCATTGAGAAGGCAAAGGTGGTTAGGGATAGGCTTAAGATTTCCCAAAGTTGCAAAAAGTCTTATGCAGATGTAAGGCAAAGGAATTTATAGTTCGATGTAAGTGATTAGGTGTTCTTGAATGTTTCTCCTATGAAGAGAGTGATTAGGTTTCGAAATAAGGGGAAAATCAGTCCCTGTTATGTTGGTCCATAAATAGTTTTTAG
>NW_025865912.1:0-2967 GCF_002878395.1 Capsicum annuum
CGAAACAACCCTATCTGTCTAGTAATAATGCACTTAATTCATATTATAAAAGAAATGCAGAAGATACAGAATATAACGGAAACATGGTCAAGAATCATATAAAACAATAATGGGAATAATGTCCCATAATCTCAATCAACATCTCGAAAACCGTCTGTGAAATCTCTACTACATGACTGAAACAAGTAACTATCTGAAAAATGGGACAAGACCCCCAGCAGACCCAAAACTAATAAATGATCAATGAAACTGCCAGATATTAGGACTTTCGGAATAAAGAAGGCTCACCAAGGGACTCTACAAATCTGTCTGAGGAATCTACTGATTTTTCGGACCCCTAGCTGTGCCTCCAAACCTAGGAGGGAAGGGGGTCAGTACAAAAGTACTGGTATGCAGAGAAATCAAAACAAAAACATAATATTTACAAAATATAGGTGAGAGCAATTATAAGCAGTTTCATATCAAATCACTTGAAAACACATGGGCAAAATGTAATAGTTTTCAACAGCAAAGTAATGCAGCCGAGTTAGGTGGAATACCCTACATATAATAGGTGGAATGCAGCAAAGCTCGGTTGCCGCCGAGATTAGAGTATAAGTGAGGGGAAGACACACAAGATCACACAACAGGGTGTCCCAACCCAATAAAGTATAGTAGTGCCCAAGATCACTTAGGTTGGGCTCCTAACCATAGTCCCAATTTGGGAATGACATAAAGTCAAGTACACAAGATCAATTAGCCTGGTACCGAATTCCCATATCGACAAACACGATTTCTAGCGATGAGCCCTGACACTCAAATGCCTTCTTCGGGCATCCACTTATCTCATGAAAAATCAATGCATTCAACTTTATTTAATTCCATCACATATCATATTCTGTAAGGTATAGTCATACCTGACTTGCAAGCCATCAATATCACGTCATTCTTTCATTCAACCATTATATTCATCATATTTCAACGAAACAACCCTCTCCTTGCAAGTCAAAAGTCATAACCATTTTCAAAATATCTCATGTCATGCTTGTCAAGATAATTTCAAACATTTAATATCATATGAGAATTCAAAACAAAATCATATCAAGAGAGGAATTTCATATAATTCATGCTCTCAAGTTAACATATTTTCAGAATACATGCATATACGTATATCTTAAATCAAATCACTTCGGGAATAGGCCTAAAGAACAAATCAATATCATAAAACGTTTAAAACATAATGATATTCGTAATTTCCAAACCCCCATTTTGAAAATATGAATTTTAAAGCCCATGAGATTTTTGAGATAACCCCACATACCTCTATATGCGGAAATAATAGGTGCTTCTTGAAGCCTACATTGCGGGAATTCCAAATCTTCAATTTGTTTTGAAAACCCACGGTTGAATCTTGAGTTGCTTGGGTTTTTATTTTGAAACCCTAAGGAGAGTTATTGAGAGAAAATTTGAGAAAAGGATTATATTTTGATGAATTGGGTGCTAAATCTGGTGTTATAGATGAAATTTGAGTGAGGTAAAATGACTAAAATGCCCCTAAGAAAACAAACAAAGTCGAAACTGTCCCTCAATTGACAAACTGACAGGATGAAGTAAAACGGGTATAACTCCTTACTCAGATTTTGGATTTGGATTAAACTAGTTGCATTCAAAATAAGACACAAAGAGCTTTCATTTTATAGGTATCAGCTCTCCCAGTTCATTAAATTCAGGGAGTTATGATCATTTGAAGTTGACCCTGAAATGCAGAAAACTGGGCAATAGGCTATGCGTTTTGCTACTGTTTTGAAATCCAAATGCAGCCTTATGCATTCTGAAAAATTTCGAAACTTATCCGAGATGTTCTATGAGGTTTCCCGATCATAATGCAACTTAAAAATCTAAAAACGGATATCGGGAAGGTTGAAAAGTTGTATCCCGAAGATTGTCAGCTAAAATGACTCTAAGTCCTCATTACACTTAGAAAATTTTTCAAGTTTTTAAGTCTAAGTGTACTCTATTAAAGGCTAATCCATGCACGACTTTTACAGGGTGTTACATTATCTCCCCCTTGGGATCATTTGTCCTCGAATGATGGGTAGAAACTTGTTGAAGCCTTAAAGGTATGAATAATACGGACACGACATGTCCTCTAATAAAGAATACACGGATCTGAAACATGACCATATGGCTGGAACTATTGATATTCTGAATTCTTATATCGGATATGCATATCTGATGCATGGAATTCACGACTAAAGCTACTCATAAGTTGAGTTCTCATAATGAGAATGCATATCTGATGCATGGATTTGTTACTGAGTTGTTCTTATGAACGCAGAACTAAATACACTGATAAGCTGAACTTTTTCTATTGGACATGCATTTCTAATGCATGCATATTTGACTGAACTGACGTATGAACGTATGACTGAATACGCAATGGTAACTGGTGCGAAGCTTGTAATAAGAATCTATGCATGCAATTGAATGGGGTATCTCCCCCTTGGGACCCTATGTCCCTCTATGAATGCTCAATTCACGAAGATGATCAGAAAACTGAGGCGATGCACATAGCACATACGAATTGAATCATAACTGAACCTCTGGAATCTGAATCTAATGCATGATGCATGAACTAGGCTATACCTCTTGAATCTGAATCTAATGCATGATGCATGAACTAGGCTATACTCGCAACTACTGGTATACTCTATCTTGGAATAGTAGCATGTTTGAGATTTCGAGTAGCATGAACAAATAAAAAGACGAGAAAACAAGTCATGCAAATCTGACTGTTAAACTGGCTTACTGACTATAGAGACTGAATTATGCAGGACCTTTATACTTAACTGGAGTATCTCTTCAACACTCTCTCTAAAGAACTTTTGGTAGTAATAGGGAGCCACGAATGTTGGATATGGATTACACAAGACATCCAACTAAGGAAATCACAACATTGACACTACTCTGCAGTCTGGAATATAGACA
>NW_025865913.1:0-1361 GCF_002878395.1 Capsicum annuum
TCCTCCAATTCTCCATTTAGGAATGCTATTTTTACATCCATTTAATTAATTTCAAGATCATATACTGCCGCCAAGGCAATTAACATTCGAATCGACGTTATTCTTGTTACCGGTGAGTATGTATCAAAGTAATCAAGCCTTCTTTTTGTTTGAAGTCATTTCCTACAAGTCTTGCCTTGTATTTGTCAATAGTACCATCCGCTTTCATTTTTCTTTTGAAAATCCATTTAGATCCTAAAGGCTTGTTTCTTGGAGGAAGGTCAACCAATTCCCACGTATGGTTGTATAAGATTGAATCAATCTCACTATTGACTGCCTCTTTCCAAAAGGATGAGTCTGACGACGACATCGCTTATTTAAATATTTGAGGCTCATTTTCTAAAAGAAATATTACAAAATCTGATCCAAACGAAGTTGACGTTCTTTGACGTGTACTACGTCTTGAATTTTCATCATTATGTACATTCTCACTTGGTTCATTTCGAGGTCGTTTAGACCCCCCACTAGACTGTTCATGTCTAGTTTTATACAGATAAATGTTTTCAAATAATTCAGCATTATCTGATTCAATTGCCGTATTTTCATTAATATCCGGATGTTCGAACTTATGAACCAAAAGCCGACATGCTTTACTACTTTTAGCATATCCTATGAACACACAGTCCATCATCTTAGGTCCTATTTTAACCCTTTTAGGCATAGAAACTTGGACCTTCGCTAGACACCCCACACTTTGAAATATTTCAAGTTGGGTTTTCTTCCTTTCCATTTTTAATAAGGAATTGATTGTGTCTTACTATGGGGAACTCTACTGAGTATACGGTTGGCTGTAAGGATAGCCTCCCCCACAGGTTTTGCGGTAGACCGAAACTTATAAATAAGGCATTCATCATTTCCTTCAAAGTTCGATTTTTTCTTTCCGCAATTCCATTAGATTGAGGTGAATATGGGGCCGTAGTTTGATGAATGATTTCATTCTCTACGCTTATTTGCGCAAAGGGAGATTCATATTCTCCGCCCATCAATTCTTGTCATTTTGATCTTTTTCTCTAACTGATTTTCAACTTCAGTTTTGTATTGCCTAAGAGGACTTTCTTTTCTTGAACATTTCAGATCTCAACAAAGTTACTGAATCTTGGCAACACACAATCAACAATCATATTCCTTCTCAGCACCCTTCAATACTACCACCTCGGAAACCCTGTTACTCATCCCCGCAAGTCATAAACAGGTAAAATTAACAAAATGACTGGGAGGATCGTTACATCATTCATCACTAAAAAGTAGTTGAACTGTGGAATAGTTGAGGGTATCTATCTGGTCTTGCATTAGAATTAAACCCTATGAGTAAGGCCCTCCGC
>NW_025865914.1:0-5612 GCF_002878395.1 Capsicum annuum
TGATTCCACACACGTTTGACACTTTGATTTATTGTATTCAAAGTTTGGCAACACTTCTAAGTTAATCAGTTTTCGTAACGTTTTGTAATTAACATGGCCTAAATGTTCATGCCATAAAACATAAGACTCAAGCAAATAAGAAGAATTTGAACTTTTATTTATTTTAATAGTCATTACATTCATTTTATAAAGGCCTCCGGTCAGATAGCCTTTCCCTACATACATTTCTCCTTTGCTAATTACAATTTTTTCAGAAATGGTTACACATTTGAATCCATTCTTATCTAGGAGTGAAATAGAAATTAAATTCCTACGTAACTCCGAAACATATAACACATTATTTAGTGTCAAGACCTTGCCGGAAGTCATCTTTACAAAAAATTTTTCTATTTCCTCCACCTTAGCAGTAGCGGAGTTAGCCATGTAGATCATTTCTTCTACTTGAGCCAGAGCAAATGACGAAAACAACTCCTTGTTGGCATATACATGACGGGTGGCACCAAAATCCATCCACCATTTGCGAGGATTCCCCACCAAGTTACATTCTGAGAACATAGCACACAAATCATCGCATTCTTTGTTATATTCAATCATATTTGCTTGATCTTTTTTGTTGCCTTTCTTTGGGGCTCGACAATCTGTGGACTTGTGGCCAATTTTGCCACAATTGAAGCATTTTCCCTTAAAATTTTTTTGGGTTGATTGCTTCCATGTTTAACTTTATTTCTTTTCTTCGAATTATTTTGGTCATCTTCTACAATGCGTGCTCCATTAATTGTAGAATTTCCCTTTGACCTTCTTTCGGCAACTTTATTATCCTCTTAAATACAGATTCAGATGATAAGATCTTCAACGGTCATCTCCTTGCGTTTATGCTTTAAGTAGTTTTTGAAGTCTTTCCACAGCGGTGGTAGCTTCTCAACTATCGCTTTTACTTGAAAAGCATCATTCACAATTAAACCTACATAATAGTTTATGTGAGTATTAAGAATATTTTTAATTTGTTCAACTACGATATTTTTCAAAAATATACCGTCTGCTAGGAGATCATGTATGATGACTTGCAACTCCTGTACTTGAGAGACAACAGATTTCCTATCAATTATTTTGAAATTCAGGAACCGTGCAACAAGGAATTTCTTAATTCCCGCATCCTCCATTTTATATTTTCATTCAAGTTCCTCCTACAGTTCCTTTGATGCCTTGGTTCCACTATAGACATTATAGAGGTCGTCTTGGAGGCCACTCAGAATATAATTCGTGCAAAGGAAGTCCGAATGTTTCTAAGCTTCTACAATAACAAAGCAATCTTTGTCCGAAGTTCCCTCGGGCACCTCAGGAGCGTCTTCGCTAGTGAACTGTTGCAGACATAAAGTGGTAAGGTAAAAGAACATCTTTTGCTGCCACCGCTTGAAGTCAATGCCCAAAAAATTTTCGAGCTTCTCCGCCGGTGCCATCGTTGGCGGAGCATTTGTGCGGCTTGATGAAGCAATATTATTTGCTCCCACATTCGTATCCACATCATGCATTTGACTTTCAGTTATCATTTTTCCTGTCACCACAAGTCAGAAAACTTAGTATTTTTTCAGAATACTATTTACAAAGTTAAATAACCTGAAACTCTTTTTCTTGTTTCTAGTTAATGATGAAGTTTTTATTACTTCGAATCGTCAACCGAGCGAATCTTAACTTGTATGAAGAGTTTATGTCTTCTAATCACAAGTTAAATTCAAGCGGAGTAGAAATTTTAAGCTTTAATCTCCAAAAACAAGCAATACAGATTTTGTAGTTTATTTCCTTAAGATTGTTATTTACACAATATATTCGGGTATGCAGAATCTATATAGCAGAAAAACAACTTCATCTAGTTCAAGTTTATAAACAAGAACACAATGAAGTATATCAATACTCTCAACAAGATCAAAATGATCTTTTCAAGAGGTGTATTTATTTTTCAGAAATAATAGATGAAGTAGAAATGAATAAGGCCAAGTCGTCCGAATTCACGGAGTTTCCTTAAGGAAATCATTCCTCTCACTGTACCCAAGGTTGTGAATTTTTCCTCCCAGGTTAAAATGGCCTTCAATCTGACTATAGCGTTACCTCAAATAGGCGGATTCTGCGAACGTACTGAATGATTTAATGATCACACAGAGTATTTGGAGACAAGGAGAATGTTTTGTAATCTGAAAATTTCTGTACCAAAATCTGTGGATGAAACCAGGTTTATATAGCCACAAGATGCCTCTTCAGAAAGGTGGAATTGGTTCAATTTAAAGGTGTGTGTCTTTTCTAAAAATGCATGTTTGTTTACTTAAAATAGTGCATCATTTTACTAAAACAGTACATACCAGTTCGTGTGAATCATTGTGTCCTTTCATCGAAACATTAGATCAGTTTGCTGAAACAGTGCATCAGTTCACTGGAACAATGCATCTGTTTACAAAAACAGTGCATCTGTTCATCAGAAACAGTGCATCTATTCGCGAAACAGTGCAACGATTCATTGAAACAGTGTATCTATTCATGGAACAATTGCATCAGTTCAGTTCGAAGTTACTATTACTGCGTGCATGTAAAATATTTACTGTGTTATTCATTTTACCCTTTGGAATTTTTTCGAATTTCAAATAAAGTTTGTCCAAAAAGATAGATCTCATTGATCGATCATTTGACAAATCCAAATCCAAATCCGAAGCCGAAATGAGCGAGCGACGACGACGATGGCGTGAGACATCTCTATTTTCTTGCCTCACTTATCATGTGAAGTAAGTGTCCATTAATATAAACACTACAAAGTTCTCTTCTTCCACCAATGTGGTAGAAAGAGTAAACTTTCCAATTTGGAGTACACTTTCTAAATTGAGTGTCTCCTTTCCTCTACCTTTTTCCACTCTATTTTCCATTCACACTTTCTTCATTTACTATGAACCCAATAATCCCCCACATGAATGGGTAATGGATATTTTCTTTTTTTGTAAAAGTTTTATGGACAAGTATGTGATCATCAAACAAAGACTGATTGCATCTGGATAAGTGGGTTTCCCTTTGAACTTTTCGTAGTGAACATGCATCGGATGCACTCGGTTAATCGGTGGATTTGATATCTTTGAACCTTCGAGCTTTAATGTACACCTAGACAATACATGTCACATAACCAGCCTTTTACCATTTTATGATTCTCACAGTTTTGTTCTTTTCAGCAATGAACACGTCCCGGTTTCATGAGAGCTTAGAGAATAGGCCTTTACTAACATTCTCTTTGAAGCGGCTTCCACTTCACCAACACATAGGTGATTTCTAAACTTTCAATCCTATAGACTAAAATATTTGGTCAAATCTGCCAAAGTTAGATAATCATTAAAAGACTTTTCACCTTAAGTCTTATCCTTATTTACTAACCATTGTCTACATCATGAGAATGAGTTGGGTAATAGACAATGTTGAACCTATCAGACACAAATTTGTTTGATATCCTTGAACTTAGATCTTGGGATCTCCAGTCTGCTAGGTAGAGTTACCGCCATGCTGACTTGTCCTAGGCCTTAAACTCATTCCCTTGGATATCCTTTCCACTCCTTCTCTAGATAAGCCTTTTGTAAATGGATCCGACACATTATCCTTTGACTTTACATAGTCAATCGTGATAATTTCACTAGAGAGAAGTTTCATAACGGTATTATGTCTCTGTTGTATATGATGAGTTTTACCGTTGTACATCATGCTCCTTGCCCTACTTATTGTCGCTTGGCTATCACAGTGTATACATAGTGGTGCCACTGGCTTGGGCCAATACGGAATATCTTCCCAAAAATTTCAGAGTTATTCTGCTTCTTTATTGGCTTTATCTACTGCGATAAATTCAGATTCCACTGTAGAGCGAGCGATACAAGTCTGTTTGGATGATTTCCAAGAAACTACTCCTCCACCGATAGTAAATACATATCCACTTGTGGATTTTACTTTATTTGATCCGGTGATCCAATTTGCATCACTATATCCTTCGATTACCGCATAATATTTATTATAATGCAAAGCACAGTTTTGAGTGTATTTAAGATACCCTAAAACTCTTTTCATTTCCATCCAATGAGTTGTGTTGGGATTACTCGTGTACCGACTCAATTTACTAATAGTACAGGCTATGTATGGTCGTGTACGGTTCATTATATTCTTTAAACATCCCAATACTCTTGCGTACTCCAATTGTGAGTCACTTTTACCTTCATTCTTTCGAAGTGCAAAGTTCACATCCAATGGAGTCTTGGCAATACCGAATTCCATATATTTGAACTTGTCAAGTACTTTTTTGATATAATAAGACTGTGACAATGCTAACCCTTGTGGAGTTCGATGGATTCTTATACTAAGATAACATCTGCAACTCCAAGGTCTTTCATATCAAACTTGCTCTCGAGCATTCGTTTTATTGCATTTATGTCAGAAATATCTCTACTGATAATTAACATATCATCCACATATAAACAAACAATGACTTGGTGATTTGGAGTGTCTTTAATGTAAACACATTTATCACATTCATTTATCTTGAATCCGTTTGCCAACATGGTTTGGTCAAACTTTGCATGCCATTGCTTAGGTGCTTGTTTTAGTCCATAAAGTGACTTAACAAGTTTACACACTTTATTTTCTTTTCCTGGAACCACAAAATCCTCAGGTTGTTTCATGTAAATTTCTTCCTCCAAATCTCCATTTAGGAATGCGGTCTTCACATCCATTTGATGGATTTGAAGATCATATACCGTCGCCAAGGCAATTAACATTCGAATTGTGGTTATCCTTGTTACTGGCGAGTATGTATCAAAGTAATCAAGGCTTTCCTTCTGTTTGAAGCCTTTTACTACAAGTCTTGCCTTGTATTTGTTAATAGTACCATCCGCCTTCATTTTTCTTTTGAAGATCCATTTAGAACCTAAAGGTTTATTTCCGGGAGGAAGGTCAACCAATTCCCATGTATGGTTGCTTAAGATTGAATCTATCTCACTATTGACGGCCTCTTTCCAAAAGGATGAGTCTGACGATGACATCGCTTCTTTAAATGTTTGAGGCTCATGTTCTAAGAGAAATATTATGAAATCCGATCCAGACGAAGTTGACGTTCTTTGATGTGTACTCCATCTTGGATTTTCTTCATTATGTACATTCTCACTTGGTTCATCTCGAGGTCGTTTAGATCCTTTACTAGACTATTCATGTCTAATTTTATACGGGTAAATGTTTTTAAATAATTAAGCATTGTCTGATTCAATTACCGTATTTTCATTAATATTCGGATGTTCAGATTTATGAACCAAAAATCAACATTCTTTACTACTTTTAGCATATCCTATGAACACACAGTCCACCGTTTTAGGTCCTATCTCAACCCTTTTAGGTATAGGAACTTGAACCTTTGCTAGACACCCCCACACTTTGAAATATTTCAAGTTGGGTTTTCTTCCTTTCCATTTTCGTAAGTAATTGATTGTGTTTTACTATGGGAAACTCTGTTGAGTATACGATTGGCCGTAAGGATAGCCTCCCCCCATAGATTTTGCGGTAAACCAGAACTTATAAGTAAGGCATTCATTATTTCCTTCAAAGTTTGGTTT
>NW_025865915.1:0-2669 GCF_002878395.1 Capsicum annuum
TTACCCAATTACAAAGCCGCTGAAAACAACAACAGAGGTTACGCCAATGAACTAAGGTATCCCAAATCTCTACTATCCATTCAGCCAAACTAATCTTTTCATCCATATACAAGTCAATTAAACGTTCTGTATACCATATGTTGTCATTTTCTATCCATTTTTTGTAACTTTAAGTCAAAGAACTAGTCACACTCCTTGTTAATACAGGAAAAAAAACTATGTTGCCACTCTCAAAAAAAAATGTTGACACTTATATTCTAAAAAATAAATGTTTAAAGTTTCATCTTTCTTCTAGAGGATAATATAGAAATGTCTGCACATTAAACTATCTAATCCGACTTGTTTTAGATAATATGCTTAAGCCTGCACCTTGATTCCCTAGCACCTCATTATATAAAACACAATTGTTTCTTGCATTGATATGTATCATCACATGATGCAACAAAAAATATGTGAGCTAGCTCTTCGTGTCCTCAATAACTCTTCAGCGATGCCAAGTCACTTATCAAGATGATAATTTCAGCTGCATTTACAACTAAAAAGAAAATACCATCTGTGTTAGCAAGTTCAAAATCCGCGTTCTCATTTTGATTTTATTTTCAAATGTCAATCCTGCATGCCTTCCCAATTGAAGATGATTCAGGCACCTATACACAAAAGGACTGCGCTATACATTCATCTTTAGCTTAACCAATGCTAATTCATAAGCACTCAACCTAGCCCAAGCCAAAGAATGTTGAAAACTTAGTAACTAATAACGATAATCCTCCCAAGAAAATGTATTAGTTTCATCGCTAATTTATCACTTCCTTACATGCGTATGTTTTATTGAACAGGCTTCTGAAGAACATGAAGCTACAGTGAGAACAAATTTGCAGTCATGCTCGATAACATCACAAGTTCTCCGTTATAATTTCAAATGCAAAAGCATAAATTGTGAATTCATACCTAAGTTTTCGAATCAAGCAAAATGTATGACTATTATTGTCCATCTGTATCCTTTTAACTTCAATCTTAGTGTGTAATGTTTCTCAAACGCTTAATATGTAGACATAATTTCTACTTCACTTCTATCTTAGTGTAATTTGTTCCTTCATCTATGCGCATTGTTCAAGAGAACAGACTATCTGCGGAAGGTAATTGTACAGGATAGGCCAACTAAATACACAAGAGTCGGAGATATTATGCCCGAACAGGTACCCTAGATATATATCATCGTCTTGGCTTTGTTTTGTCCATCTCTTTTCTGCTTTTCTGCTCAATATTGCTACCTTTGCAACAGAGCAAAGCTGATAACCGTTTCATTCGACACAAACATTCTTAAAGCAATGCAGCTCATGAGTGGTACGTACTAGTTCAAATCATGAAGTTGGTTACGCTTTAAGGGAAGTGATGTAATATTTTATGATGACAGAGCATCACATACGACATGTTCCAGTGATCGATGGGAAGGTGGTAGGCATGATTTCTGTTGCGGATATTGTAAAAGCGGTGGTTGATCAACAAACTGGAGAAGTAAAGCAACGGAATCAGTTCATCCGAGGAGATTACTATTGAAAACAATATTTAGCAACCTCGAAACTTTGTTTGTTGATATACATGAAAAGCTATTACCAAAACAATACTGTCATTTTCTCAGGATATTTCTCTATATATCTGCTAAGTCACTTTCTTCTGCCAACAAGAAATTGATTTGGCAAATCATGACTTGCTGAATTAAGTGTATCAAATTGTAAACAGTGGACATAAGTACTCAAATTTTATATCATTGTGTATCTTATTAAACTAATTTTTTAAATGATACTTGGGAAATTTTACTAGTAATACCTAGTTATTTAACAACTTTGCGGAAACCCGTGTTTGGGCCTTATTTTGCCGAGTTCCTAAGAGAGTTCTCTCGCGCCTTTGGGTACCTACCCAATAGTGTCGGTTTTGAAGTCGTTAGAGCTTTTCCGCAAAGGTCCGCAAAGGTATTTACTTGTATGCTCTGGGCATTTTCTCCATACATGGGTTACTTGGTATTCTAACAGTGGATATTGAGGCCAAGTGAGTACTCTTCATTAAGTACAAAACGCCATTCCTTTTTAGCCCCATCTAATTATTGGACCAATGATTAATCCACAACAAAATACAAATGATTCACAACAAAAAATTTAAACTAAGATTGGTGGGGTGCGCCAGGCCCATGCAATAGTGCAACGCATGGACGACGCTTGAGAGCCCAAGTAGCAAGCTACTTTGAAGGACTCTCCCCCTCAAAAAATAGAGTTAATATCGTGTGGACCAATGGCCCACATATCAGATATTAAACTGATAAGAACAGATACTACACTTGATCTTAGCCAAAAGGCCGAGAAAGGTATGCTTAAAATTATAAATGGGCCTTTCCTTTTATACCGTCCTATGTTGTCTACATATTTGTTTCTTCCATGATGTGGTAAGATGTGTAAATGAAAAAATACCTGCAAAACTGAAGGAACAAAACTCCATGCTCAACCACATTTTATGAACAATTTTGAGAAATCATAGATTTGGGCATGCCATTTGTTGTATTGCAAGCTGTAACTAATGAAATAACCAGAAAGAGAAACCAAAAAACAACAATAGAAAGCAAATTTTGAGTTGAGAACAATACAGTATACCTTAGGAACATGAAATTAATAACAACA
>NW_025865916.1:0-1968 GCF_002878395.1 Capsicum annuum
TAGACTTAGTTATCTTTTGTAGGGTTTAGTTAGTTTGTAGTTTATTTGTCTATTTTATTTTATGTTAATTGGTTAGTAAAATAATTATTAATTAGTTATTTTAAATAATATAACTATGATCTCCCTTTCAATATCAATGATGAATTTTTGCTCAATATTTAAAATTAAAAAAATCATACAAATTTATTCTTGATTCTTGAAAAGCAGAATAATGAATTTTCATTGATATAATTTAAAGAAAGATAAACTAGGAAAAATAGTATCTTAAGATACATCTAATTCACTACTCAAACAGCTCATAACATGTTCAAGATATATAATCATCTAAAATGTTCTCAATTTTGATAAAAATATAGAGACCTGAGAATAAAAGTAATTATTCGTTAAAAACAAAGTTCTTTTAGCATCACTTTTTTGATTATCTAAACTCTGATTTTCATTAATTCGAACCATCTCAACTTATAGAAAACGACTAAATAGTATAATCTTAAACGAAAAATATATTTTTCTCTACATCTAATTTTGCTCCTTAACTATTATGTGATGATTTATCATGTTCCTCTTTAATTTACTACACTTTTGTATTCAAAATTTTATGTGATATTTTTAATTTTTTTGTATTAAATAATATAACCCACTTACTAATTTATTTTTATATATATTTATTCTTAAATAACGCTTGATACACGTGCAACACACGTACACTACACTATCTATTTTTAATATTAGAAAAATAATTAATTTTCCTTTTAGATGCAGAATCTTTTTAAATAGTAAATTCATATTGACTTATTACTTTACCTTATATAGAATTACCTTCATTAGCTACAAATCAAATACTAATTACACATGTTTATGATGTCAAATATTATATATAATATCTTACTCTTCATCCCACACCCTTGGCTAATTTAATTGTCGGACTCTAACTGTCACAATTGAGTCGTTAAGAAGAGTTTGATTTATGAAAGGTTAAATTATTTTTTATTTATGAACCATATTTTTGTGATTTGTAATTTTTATGTCCAGCTTAGTTCTAATATTGTTGCATGTTCTCATTATGTTTGTTTTCAATTTATATTTATAATTCATCTCTATATTTATCTCCATTATATTAAAAGTGTGAAGGCCCTTATAATTGACGTTCGCCCTTTTTACCCTTCATTACAAGTCTCCCCTTTAAACAAAATCGCCTTTTTGTAAAGTCCTATATTAACTTTTTATATTTATTTGCAAAACTTACTAATATATGGAAAGAAATAAATATATGAGTCCTAAAATATATGAAAAAGAATATTAGAAAAAAAATTAGACTTATGTTACAACTTTTTAACTTTTTATGATAAATAAAATTAGTACGAATGTACCTTGATTACTACTCACTATTTAGGTATTTCTCTTTTATTTTTCAATTAGGATTCATACGATTCCTTTTCTATTAAATCATGGATTCCACATTATTATGCTTCAAGGAAAACAGACCACGTTGCAACTCTCTTGATTGGTCATGAATAGTAAGTGATAGAATTTATATATAAAAAGTTTCTTTTAGTTTTAAAAAAAAATTGACTAGGGGCTTATGGTTATTTTACACAGAGATAAAGAAACCTAAGATTTCCTATAAATATCAAGGACTTGTGAGTTATCAAGGTTGAAGTAATGTAAGTAGAGATCCAATCCTCTTTATTAGTTGTTTTTCTCCACACGCATGATAGATAATTTTGATTCAATTATTGACTTGAAAATATATTTTAGTTGCCTCACTTTATTAGTTGTTTTCCTCCACATGCATGATAAATAATTTTGATTTGATATAAAGGACTTAAAATATATAGGAAGCTCGGCTCAACTTCAACCGAAATTGAGGTTAGTATGTTAATTGTATTTTTTTTCTAATTAGTTTACTAATTTTTTATTTTTTTAATATTGTTGCAATTCTTCTTTAATTTTGATGTTGTTTGTTTTATT
>NW_025865917.1:0-2370 GCF_002878395.1 Capsicum annuum
GGTAGGACTCATAGGGGGTTTACAACCCATTACCATAACTCACATCTCAGTACGAACTTTATTGGTAAATGACCTTGACCAAGGGTCTTTCAAAAGTGGGTCATGTTCTTATAATATTTCATAGTGGTGGCAGTATCTCATGAATGTATATGTATGGAATGAGGATGGAATTTTCATTTTTAACATAAAATGATTATAGTAAATCTATCAACATATACGTATATAAGTGATCCTATAAATCAACTCAATATGTCCATAATTCATCATCATCATCTCTAATTAGGTATCATCAGAATAAATATGCATGTAAGACATCATTAATATCATATCAACCCTTAACTCGGGTAATTTTCATCATGATCCAAGCAACCAATGCTCAAATGAGGCCTATATTAGCAAATTAATCCTTCCACAAGCATCATATCGAGAATAAATGCATTCTAATGCATTAGATAAGACTAATGATGTCAAATAAAGTCCCCAAATGACAGGCGACAATATTATATATCATAAATCAATAAAAACATAATATAAGCCCCTAAAAGGAATAAAAAAGTAAAAACAATCTCGAATATAAACCCCATACTTATTTTCCCCAACCCATTGCATGTATTACTTATTATTAACCACCCAGCTCAATCTGAATGAATTTAATCCATAACCTAACTCAAAACGATGAAATCCTAGTATAAAGTACTTCAACCCAGAAACTTCCCCTTACGAACGACCTTTGAATTAACTCCAACATTCAAATATAGAATAGATAAATTAAAAGAAAGCTAACAATACCCATATTGCCCATATTTGTGTTGGGTTCAAAACGGGTTTATAAAAGGAAAAACAATTGAATTTTATTGTAGAAATATATTTTCCATGGTTATAGGAGTCTCCAGGAGAAAACCCATGTGAAAATGAGTCAAAATGAGGTAAAAATAGAAGGAAAACTCTTTTTAAACTTTACCGATAAAAATTTTAATTTTTTATTTTGAAATCATGATTTAATGATATTTTTGGTGATATAATTGATGAAAAATAATGGGAATAAGGTTTTAGAGCTTATACAAATTCAAATGGCGAAGAAACCCTAAAAATTATCCAAACTCTAAGTTCAAAGATCCAAAATTGAGATAAATAAAGAAAAAGTGACTTATATATTGAACCAGCGTCGGTCGCTTAAGCAACAAACTGGTCGCTTAAGTGACCAACGCTGGTTCAATATATAAGTCACTTTTTCTTTATTTATCTCAATTTTGGATCTTTGAACTTAGAGTTTGGATAATTTTTAGGGTTTCTTCGCCATTTGAATTTGTATAAGCTCTAAAACCTTATTCCCATTATTTTTCATCAATTATATCACCAAAAATATCATTAAATCATGATTTCAAAATAAAAAATTAAAATTTTTATCGGTAAAGTTTAAAAAGAGTTTTCCTTCTATTTTTACCTCATTTTGACTCATTTTCACATGGGTTTTCTCCTGGAGACTCCTATAACCATGGAAAATATATTTCTACAATAAAATTCAATTGTTTTTCCTTTTATAAACCCGTTTTGAACCCAACACAAATATGGGCAATATGGGTATTGTTAGCTTTCTTTTAATTTATCTATTCTATATTTGAATGTTGGAGTTAATTCAAAGGTCGTTCGTAAGGGGAAGTTTCTGGGTTGAAGTACTTTATACTAGGATTTCATCGTTTTGAGTTAGGTTATGGATTAAATTCATTCAGATTGAGCTGGGTGGTTAATAATAAGTAATACATGCAATGGGTTGGGGAAAATAAGTATGGGGTTTATATTCGAGATTGTTTTTACTTTTTTATTCCTTTTAGGGGCTTATATTATGTTTTTATTGATTTATGATATATAATATTGTCGCCTGTCATTTGGGGACTTTATTTGACATCATTAGTCTTATCTAATGCATTAGAATGCATTTATTCTCGATATGATGCTTGTGGAAGGATTAATTTGCTAATATAGGCCTCATTTGAGCATTGGTTGCTTGGATCATGATGAAAATTACCCGAGTTAAGGGTTGATATGATATTAATGATGTCTTACATGCATATTTATTCTGATGATACCTAATTAGAGATGATGATGATGAATTATGGACATATTGAGTTGATTTATAGGATCACTTATATACGTATATGTTGATAGATTTACTATAATCATTTTATGTTAAAAATGAAAATTCCATCCTCATTCCATACATATACATTCATGAGATACTGCCACCACTATGAAATATTATAAGAACATGACCCACTTTTGAAAGACCCTTGGTCAAGGTCATTTACCAATAAAGTTCGTACTGAGATGTGAGTTATGGTAATGGGTTGTAAACCCCCTATGAGTCCTACC
>NW_025865918.1:0-1648 GCF_002878395.1 Capsicum annuum
ACGATCACCTCCACTGTCACCGGCGTCACCACCTCTACAACCACCATTCGCTACACTTGCTACAGTATCTGTACTAACAACCATTCCACCATCACAGCTAGCAGCGTGTCCAAGGACCACCAACACATCATCAACCATCATGCATACAGTTTTCCATCACCACGATCAACACTTCCAACTACTAACATTAACCAACTTCACATCACAACCACCACCACCACCACCAATAGCCAATATCATGACAGTTACTACAATGCCAACTATCTCTACTATCGCAACTATCATCACCAACACTGCTAATCACTAACATCAATTAATTTATTACAACCACCACCACCATTACAAACCATCTCCACTATCACTAACAAACATAAATGTTTCTTTTTTTAATCAAATAATAATTTAATTGCATTAAATTAAAAAAAATCTAATATATAATTATATTATATTTGGAAGTAAATAAATTTTGCACATTCAGATATTGAGACACACCCAACCTTAATCATTTAGTTTTCAGATCTAGAGACAATATCTTAACCATTCAGATGTGCATTCAAAATGATTCAAATGTCTGAATATTAATAAAAACAAATGCAGTCTTAGCTGAAACACAATGGTGTGGTTGTGTGATACTTTAAAGGAGTCCTCGAAAGTCAAAGAAACTACGTGAAAACATGGAAGTTTGATGATCACTTCTCAGAGGAGAAACTATAACAATTAAGGTAATATAACCATTAACAACAATCAACGGAGGAGAAGTCAATTATAATTGTCCGTGAAGTAGCATTTAATACAGCTTGGCTAGATTGAATGAATCATCTATATCTATACTACATTAAAAGCATGGAACCTCTAACTTAAAAGTTTACGACAATACCATTCCTATCAGCCTAAATACCTACTATCTAGTAAAAGAAAAAAGAAAAAAAAGAGGAAACTAATTGGCATAAAGAGAAACAACACAGATGTTTAATAGGAACAACGGTCATTGTTCTTTTCTCAACAAAATATGTGTTATTTAAAAAAAAAAAAGCAAGCAGAGGGGTAACTCTCAAATCTCAATCTCATGCTTTTATCCTACCAAGTATGTTATATTCTTTAATGCACTACAACAACAACAACAACAAACCCAGTATATTCCCACATAGTAATGCACTAACTTCCTTTTTTACCTAATGAATTGAACTTTTTAGTGAGGATCTGAATGATTTTCAGACTTTGTTTGACATCTGATTCACTAAGATGTATTAACAGGTTGAATCTTTTGAAAAAAAAAAGGCACTTAATTGGCTGATATCTTAACCATTCTGATTCAAACCTTCCATAAGTGAAAGCAAATGAAAAGGGATTGTAGTGTAAAGTCTATAAATATGGCTTAGTGTAACAAATGGAGTTAACACAATTCAATACTCCTATTAGCAACCTATTTTACCTGTTTCTCCATCTTATCCATAACATCTGTAAATAAGTCTTTTGCTGTTAATCCTGAAGTATTTGATGAGACAGCCAGATATGCAGCAAAATCTTTAATCTCCAAGCACAAAATAAAGAAGGAAATTATTGGATGAGAAATTCAAAAAGACGAAAAGGGAACTCATGATGGTAATCACTCTCACTGAACACAAGAAAGAAAAACTAATGTTGATGC
>NW_025865919.1:0-3191 GCF_002878395.1 Capsicum annuum
CTATTTCGCTTGTAATAATTATTGGAAACTAATTGTGAATGGTTCTCATTTCCTTTTATTATTTTGTTGATATTTTGGTGGTAATTTGACGGCTAATAAAATTATCTCTCCGTCTGGATTTTAAGGCCACCCCATTACAAAAGACGGACTTTATTTTATTAAAGTAATTATTTTATATTAAGGGCTGACACTTGGTTGATGAAGAAAATTTTCATCGATTTTCAACGCCTACACAAATAAAAAGATGGATATTATGTATATAAATACGTAATAAAATAAATAAATTTGGGCAATGACGAAATTTTTTTAACAACGCAAATGATTTTATGATTCATATCTTGGCAACACGATTTAGGACGGTCAATAAATTGAGCAACCACTTAGTAGCTATGGCGTATCTAAAATCTGTCCGATCCCACACTTTTTAACAAAAATTATATCGTTTTATACATATATACTTTCTCAATTTATTGATTATTTATTTATTACTAACATTTTTATTAAGAGTGTTTGTACAGGTTATCGAGAATATTTATCGGGAACAGCATTCAAAGAAGACTTTAAATTGTGTATTTATGATTTTTATATTCTTACTGTTGTACAAATGATAATTATAGTGAAAACTTTATTTTTGGGGTGTTGGGCGGGGATGTTCTTTATTTATACAATCCTTACCACATGTTAGGCAAATTTAGGTAGTTAATACTTATATTAAAATTAATTTAGATATTTTATTAAATAATTCACACTTTTTACACTAGAAAAATTATATAATTTTTTCTTTAAAAATAATTTCTTTTTTTATTCAATCTTTGCCTTTCCTTTTTTATACATCCTTACATACCTTTGTTTATACATCTTTATGTGTGTTTATATATATATATATATATATATATATATATATATATATATATTGCAATTTCCTTCCGAATAATTTGAACTCTTACCTAGAATTTAAACTGGTTTCGTAGATTAGAATAAAGTCATACTTGTTAAACTATTATTTTCCCTTTAATAACAGCAACAATAGTTGAGTTTTGATACCGCATATTTGACTGAAAATTTTTCATTCATCATGTTGTTGGATTTTGGTTCAGTTCTAGTATTTTTGTATAGTGAACTGTTTATGGTGTGACAATTCTTAGTTATTTTGGCTTTTTGATTTGAGTATTAAATTATTTTGTTAGTAGACTTGTGTTCTATGAATTGACAATAGCAGAGTTATTTTTAGGTGTAGATTCTGGTAAAAATGGGTAAAGCTAGAGTTGGTGTTAAACAGACAGTTGGTATCACGTCTATTTCTGCTTTTATCAGTAGAAAAAAAAGAAATGAGGTAGTTGAAAATGACTTTAAAATTAAGAAAACTGAAGCAAAAGAGTCGAAATCAAATTCGAAGACCAAAAAGAAGAGAAATAAATATGTCGATGGGCTTAGTGATGATGTTGTTGAGCGTAATGGTGGCGATGATAGTGAAGGGAGTGAGGTTAGTAAGAAAATTAGTATTGATAGATATTCTGATCCCTTGTCCATGCCATTTTGTTCAAGGTACATTTTTGTAGAGAGATATGATATTCGAACTTTGATAGATGAGGTTGGATCTTTCTCGGTAAAGCTATCAATTAGATCAATGATGGTTGCATAACGAGAATTTAATCAAATTCTTGTTGATCAAGATTTGAAGAAAAGATTCAAGTAGTCCTATTTTGGACACTTGAGAAACATGTCGCAACATCTTAAATTCAATGGATAGATGGTCCATTATTTGTTGTTGTGACATGTTAGGAACGATAAGATGCATCATGAGGCATAGTTTTGTGTGAACAATAAGTCTGCTATTTTATCTTAAAGGAGTTTTGTTTTATCACAGAGTTGAATTGTTCATCATACCCCAATGAATCAAAATTGAAGAACATGATTGAGAAGGGGGAACATTTTTGCTTTAAGGTAACGAAAAATAAAAATATTACACTGTCCAACTTATTACAGTTGATTAGAGGAAATAAGTTGAATGAGGAGCAGATGTTTAAGTATTGTTTACTGTGGTTCTTGCACATCATGTTGCTTGCAAAAGATTCAACGAAGGTTGTCGACACAAAACTGATTCGGATGGTGGATTCTTTGAGCTTCTTTGAGAGTTATCTAGGGGAAAAGAGATATTTCAATTGACCATGGATTATCTAAATAAGAAAACTGACCTAAAGAAGCATAGGGAAGTATTTGATGAGAAGCAAAAGGCATCCTATACTCTATTCGGATTTCCTTGGGAATTCATGGAATGTACCATCAACCCTTTAGTTAGTTTATCATAGATTCTTGTTTCATTTATATTATGTCATAGACTCTGATTCTTTTTTTTCACTACTGTATTAATTATAGATTTGGATCTATGAGACCTTTCCTCATCTTGGAAAATATGTTGAAAAATTAATGGATGAGCCCTTTTTCATTCTCTGCATCCTTAGATGGCACACTACAAAAAGTGATAAGATAATTAAAGGCGACCCATTCAAGTATAAAGGAAAAATTACCAAGGTATGAACTTATTTTTTATTATGCAATAATACTACTGTAATATTGAATGTTATGTAATAGCTAATTTATTTTTTGTAGAATGTGCACTCGTACATCATCCCTACTGTTTATGAGATGAAGATGTATTACATGATTACGTTTAAGCCATATATGAGCGAGGTGAAGAATAACTTCCTCTTTAAGGCTTGAAGAAAGATTTACAAGGGATGACTGTCCTTACTTTAAACGGGGATAGTAATGATGATGGGTATTTGGGTGGTAACCCGATTGGAGTACACACAGGTGATGATGTTTCTCTGAGTACCTTAAAAGTTATAATGGGCACCTCTATCGATGGGGATCTGCATAAACGTGTTTCTATGCTCGAGGAAGTAGTGTTGGAAATTACTGCCTATATCAAAGAACTAAGACTGAAGAAAAAAGAAAAGGATGAGCAACAACATGAGCGAGGTACCTATATTTGATAATTGATATAGTTAATGAATTTTTATCTTTAAATATTAGTAACACTTTATAATATAATATAGTGCATGTTGGACCTTTATGAAGAGGAGAGGAATGAAGAGGAATAAAAAAGGAGTAAAATGAATAAGTTGGCCACTGTTGTGGTAAAAGAGAAAAAAGAAAAAGAAAAGAAGAAAGAAGAAATGGAAGAAGAT